>NW_024395824.1:14362824-14441828 GCF_016617805.1 Bactrocera tryoni | reverse complement strand
ATGTCAGCCTTCACTCTAACGAGCTGGGCAGCGGCACCTTCCCAACTAAGGGACTGCTGTATTTGTTACATATGGCTCAAGCAGCTCACAAGTTCCGTTTGAAGGCAAGCTGAAGAGAGAAGGCGAAACATCCCCTCCACAGGGTTGTGAGTTGGGTTTAGGATTTGGGACTCGCCACGAAAAAAACACTACCAATGGAAAAAATATATATATAGGTAAATATTTTAATTAACAGTACTTAAACCTCGTTTATAAACGAACAACATTTACATAAAATACGAAATGTATTCATGTGGCATGACACCTCGCCGAGGATAAAAAGTATGAGAAACAGAATAATTCGCTAAGTTTGTTATATCACTTGTGTAAATATCAGCAAAGCGAAAAAGACGTCGTGAAAAATACGTTGGATTGTGATATGTCCGAAAAACACTGCCAAACTGCTTGTTGAAAACCATTTTGGTTTCGTTCCTATAATATTAATTCTATATTTGCCAAGTATCTTGGTAAAATACTGTCATAGTTATTCACAAATTCGTACCTAAGCATATCCCGTTCCGATTGCCATTTTTCTAAACAAATTTGTGCAGGTTCACATTCATAATCCTGAATTTCTTCTATGAGTTGTGTTAGCATTTGTAGCCAATTTGCATTTCTTTTAAAATTAACATTGTTAAGAGTTTCAATCTCGTGCTATTTAAAAGGAGTATGGACAAATCTCAGCAATAACCATGATACAGAAAAATATATATTTTATACCGTGAGTTCATTTATAATGGCACCAGTTCTCCAACCATGCTCTAATGTTACATCAGCTAAATCACTATAGGGATGATCACCAAAATATAGTACATTATGACCACGCCACCCTGTTAAATCTTGCAGTTGTTTTACGGTTCCCTGAAAAGGAAACTGTTATGAATTTATTTTTTAATAACTGCCATATTACCTCATAATATATTTTTCCCTTTTCCAATTTTGAAACCCGATCCCAAACATGTGAATTGGTTGTTTCATCATATAACCGGATGGGACGTGAATCATCTGTGAAAAATTTAGGTTTTCGTGCCTGAACTATTATAACGTCAAAATGATCGCGCCACTTGTCACCGGCCAATAAAGCCATCCCACTATTCCTGTTCACAAAAACAAATTTAATAATGCATTTGGATATACAATGCAATTCTTACACAAAAGAAAATGGACTATTTGTTACAAGAAATAGTTTTTTGCCCGCATTTGCCAACTTTTTAAAATATTCAGGTAACCGAGAATTTTTCTCAATATAATCTCCTACATTTTTCATAACGATTTCGTGCATAATCGGATGACAAGATTGCACTGATGATTTTATGTCATGAAATAGAATTTCGGGATTGTAATCGATATGATTTCTTTCAAAATACTCGGCTACATTGCATAAAAGACACATTTCGGGAACAGAGAACAAGTCAGCTAGCTGAACCATTTTCGCTTTGGCATTTGGCTTAAAATCATATAAAACAAAATGTTGATTTATATGTTTAGATATACTTAATTCTAGGCTTAAATACCTGGTGGTTTTTTGATTGGCCCTCAACATATGCGATGGGCAAAATTCGATTTTTATAAAGCTTTAGTACTTCTGAATCAGGGATTTTTGTGAGTCCACGATAAACAGACTCCAACTGTATTTGAAGAAACGAGTCTAGTTTTAAAAGCAAACCTTTTTCTATATCATAATGAAGGCCACGTACTGCAAACCGTGGAATGTACTCCAAATTTGAAATATTTTCGGGATACTAAAATAGTACTATTATATTTACATACCCATAAAAATGCGAAGAAGTAGGTTAGTAATAATACGTACCTTAAATTTTTTAATTAATCTATCGCGGCCCAAATTGTATAGCAAATCGTGTAAGCAAGGTTTATAGCACGCGAGCGTGTAGTCATAGTCGAAACCATACACATCAACTTCCTCCAAATCCAGTTCATTGTTGGCAAATACACCACAGGGATTAACATCCTTCGGAAGTTTCTTAGCTGTAAAAAAATTTATAAAAATTTTAAATATGTATGGTATATTATGACATTATAGACATACAGGGGTGGCATACTAATTAGCACATCCTTCTATGTGCACTAAAATTAACAGAAAACTAAAGAAAAAATAAAAATATAGGAAAGAATTGAAGTATAGGTATACAGCAACGTTTATTAAACAATGTTCACGGAAAACAAATCAGTAATTATAAAAAACATATAATAGAAGCATAAAGCAGGCCAATTCAGCAATGGAATTGCTTGATTTTGAAGCCACTGAATCACAGACCTTGAGTTATTACAGGGCGCATTGTCCTGTTGGAAAACTGCGGAGGTGTATACAAACAACGGCAAGTTCCAAAAACGGTACGAGATGATTTTCAAGCAAGTTCTGGTATTCTGGTATTCTACAGAACCTAGCTTGTCCGTTATCTACACTATGGGACCAACACCATACTTCGTAAAGCAACACCACACAATAACACTTCGTCCGCCGAACTTAACTTCTTCACTATATACTTTGGGTTAGTTATTTGGTGGGTGTCGCACATAAGTTCTTCCATCAGGTCCGTGTAAGTTGAATTTAGATTTGTTGCTCCAAACGACAGAATTCCAAAAAGAAAAAGAAGAACCCATATGCAACCTGACAAATTCCAATAGCGCCTTTTTATTATTGTGCGTAAACTTTGGTTTTTTCAAACTATGGCATCCCCGAAGCTTGTTTTCCAAAAGTCGCTGTCTAACAGTCCTACTGGCAATGTTTTTGCCATATTCCTCGTGCATTGTACCTCGTATTTGTATGTTACACAAGGATTTTTAAGCGCCTGCCGAGCAATGAGTGAATTTTTCCCGTCCTGGAACATGTTTCATATTAGGCACCTTTTCTCTTTACAGAAGCTCTGGCAACGTCCCGCAAAAAAATCACAATCTTAAACGCAAACGATTTCCCAAAAACTTTTCTGATGTCAAGGTGCGCTATTTAAAATGTCAGCTTGAATTAAAAGCTTTAATGAAATAAAGGCATACTCCTTTGAAACACACCCACAAATATTCACTGATTCGTTATTTATAACGGTAAAATAACAACGTTTTAATATGCAAAAAAATGAGATTCCTAAATTACCGTTATCTTCAATTTTCAAGCAATACTATTGGAATATGTAAGGCTGTGCTAATTAGTGTGCCACCGGTGTAGTATATTCCCAAACATTATTAAATAAACCACAATTTCTAAATTCAAAAAGTCTCATTAATCCTTCTGTATAATAGCCCCGACGGACGACAGCGGTAATTCGCATTAACGGGCTTAATTTGCATTAACATGGGTCAAATGCGCAAGTTATAGCCTTGACAGACGACAGGCGCTAATTTGAATTAGCGGGCTTAGTTTACATTTACTTGCACATTTGACCCATGTTAATGCAAATTTGTAATGCACAAGAATTCAGTTGAATTTAGCTGAATTTACCAAATATGAGTAGGCAACACTTGCGCTTACAGCATTAGCGGTAAGCAGTTTTATTTTGCTAATTACATTATGTGCAAGTACAATGCAATGTACAAAGAACATAATGAATATAAAACATGTTCATCTATATATATAAACGAAAGTCGTGTTATAGCCTTGACAGACGACAGCCTTAATTTCCAATAGCGAGCTCTATTTGCATTATCTTTCGCATTTGTTTCATGTTAATGCAAATTATAAATGCACAAAAGTTTCGTGCATTTAGCTGAATTTACCGAATTTGTGTAGGCAACACTGCCCAAAAGTGGCCGATTTTTGCTATTGTTTGACAGATGTCGCTTGAAGTCTGCCGTCTCCTTTGTGTTTACAGCATCAGAGGTAAGCAGCTTTTATATTGCTAATTAAATTATATGCAAGTATACTAACGAATTCAAGTTTTAATATTTTTAGATGGCAGAAAGTAAACAACGCACAGTTTGCTATCCATTTTTCCAATATTCTTACCTTTTTCGCGCACTTTTTCGCGCTACAACAAAGTATTGCTTTAATTATCTTTTAATGTATTTAATAATAAGCAAATTTTTTCGTTAAATTTTTATTGATTTTCCAAAAAATACCATTAATAATTTCCTCTTATCCATTTTTATTTCACTTTTTTTAATAAGTAAACAATTTTCACAATCAACTGTCTAAATGCTCAATTCTGCCGTTAGTCACCATAAAAATTTAATGCGCATTTCTTAATGTACATTAATTTTGCTCGTCTGTCAAGGCCATAGTTACACTACTTATAACTTCAGTACGGCTGAACTGATTTGGCTGAAAATTGGTGGGGAGGTAGCTAAGAATCAGGGGAGGGACATAGGATAGGGGATGTTCGAGCAAGCAAATAACTGCGGCAATATTGCAAAACTGATGTTTTTTGCAGATACTCAGCTGATACTTAAACAAATATTTTGCGCGGCGTGCAGGTGCATTGAAGAAGTGAAGTTTAAGAAGAAAGTGAAGTAAAGAATACAAAAAAGCAAGGAAACAAAGTTTTTTGTGTAAAAAAGTGGCTTATGACTGAAATTTTATAGAAGAGGGCAATAGTAAAATCGCAAAACTTCTTTAAAACAATTCGATTTTATCCTCCATATATATATTTATCAAATTTTCGGATGTCTCGTGAAACACAATTAATGATAATTATTAGTTATAAACAAAAATAAAGAGCGATTTCGCTTGCCTCATTTTTCCATCATAAATTTTGTTGATGCGGATTTTGTCATTTCTGCGCGCAAGAAATGTCAAAATTTGAGTTGCTCGAACGTTTAACATTTGCAAAAGTTGCTACATTTTGGCGTCGAATGTGATGCTTTGCAATATTGCCGCAGTGATTGAGACTCGAACATCGCCATACTTTTTATCTCTTTATGTTTAAAGTCAATACAAATCATAAATAAAAAAATTATATTACTTTAAAAAAAGAAATAAATAAGTAAAAAATAAGAACACAGAGCTAATGCGGGAGAACACTAATTTTCGTATGCATGCATACTTAGTATATGGGTTATACTGATTGTTGCTCTTGAAAAAAGCAGTTTTTTTGGACAAACCCGTCAGAAGTTTTTAATGTCACAAAAAAAAGAAATGGCAATGACATTTTCGTCGTCAAGGCATTGCGGCTGCTTTGCCAAATTATGGGCGAAGGAAGCAAATGCATTCATAACAAACCAAACGCGACATCAAACATAGAAAAACTGCGGTGTTGATAAAACGGTCTATTATAATTTGAGTTATACAGAAATATTTTCGAAGTATTGCACTGAGCAGTGCGATATTTAAACGGAAACGATTAAGTAAATGCGTGCAATTTCAAACTGATCCTTCCTAAAAAGTAATACAATTGTTAAATTTTGGGAATGATACGAATAGAACTGCAACCAAATACGCAGTGCAATGAATCATAACTGGCCAGTAATCAGTAAATTAATATTACATCACGCGCATGCCAAAAGACTGATGCCATGACCTTGCCAGCCGACTTTTTCCTCTTTCCACGCATGAGGCCTGGTTCATAATATGTAGTCCACTAGGCTGACTTTCGATTGGACTCCACTGTGAAATGATGGAGCCTTGTTTCTATTGTCACACACCTACGCAAAAATTTGGTTTTATTTCTATTTAAGAGCACTCAAACATTCCTCAGAATCAGCTATTCGTTGTTTCTATTGGATTATGAACTTATGCGGTACCCACTTTGCATAGAACTTTCGTCTCTTTAGGGCGTCCACTGCCTTCAATGTCCTAGGCGCTCATTTCGCCTGTTTCCAACTTAGCAAATCTCTTTTCAACGAATGATTTCCTTGATGCAGAGCCCACATTCAACATTAGGGGGATTATCTTGCTCTTGCAAAACCCTTTCACGGTGCACGAATTGCAGAATTTTCCTCTTGGTGCAACGACACAACAACAAACACACGCAGAAATTTATTTGCAATGGCTGTATTATATGTCAAACCAAAACCCATGTTTATTTTCGTACAATGGCACGCAAAAATATAATTGCAACCCTGTTTTAGCTGTCATTTTACATAAACACATATATCGCCGTTAAATTGTTGAGGAAGGTAAGTTTTAAATAGATTTTATAATTTCTACTTAAATTATAAAGATTTGTTACAGCTTTTTGTTAAGAATGAATGCAGAAGGTGCGCTATTTTACAATAGTCATGCACAATAGTCATTCTCAGTAAATTGACCAAATAAGCCTTTCATATGTCACTATATTCTGCTATGGGTGCTCGCTTGGCCTTGCATATTTCGGTATAGGATTTTTGCATTTTGTGTCATCGTGCAATCTTGCAAGAGCAAGAGAATCCGCCTATTATTTTTAACAGTATTTTTCCTCCAAAAACCAACGCTTTATTACCACACGAAGTGTTTTGTAAATTAACACAAGATCACCCAAAATGCTATATTTCATTAACTCAAATTTGTATACCTACCTTTTAACACTTTCAGCCCCGCGTGTACCACCGGTGGACATTTATGTTTTGACCAATTGGGACAATGTGACCACCCGCGGACATTGGTGGATTTTCATTATGGGACAATGTGACCACCGGTGGTCACAAAAAAAAAAAGAAAAAAACAATAAAAATGCATTTGGTTTATCAAGAATAAATATCACAAAGTCACCTCAATCGCAAAAAATCAATAAAACTAAGTAAACAATCAATAAAACAAAAACAAACAAACCAGCTTGTCAACTAAAGCACAACCCTTCGTCAGCATGCGGTCCACCGGTACAGAAAAAAAATGACCACGGGTGGGCACGCGGGGCTCAAAGTGTTAAAGGTATTAGTAGTACCATCTACGTATCTTCTTCTTCTTCTTAATTGGCGTAGATACCGCTTACGCGATAATAGCCGAGTTAACAACAGCGCGCCAGTCGTTTCTTCTTTTCGCTACGTGGCGCCAATTGGATATTCCAAGCGAAGCCAGGTCCTTCTCCACTTGGTCCTTCCAACGGAGGGGAGGTCTTCCTCTTCCTCTGCTTCCCCCGGCGGGTACTGCGTGGAATACTTTCAGTGCTGGAGTGTTTTCGTCCATCCGGACAACATGACCTAGCCAGCGTAGCCGCAGTCTTTTAATTCGCTGATCTATGTCGATGTCGTCGTATATCTCGTACAGCTTATCGTTCCATCGAATGCGGTATTCGCCGTGGCTAACGCGCAAAGAACCATAAATCTTTCGCACAACTTTTCTCTCGAAAACTCGCAACGTCGACTCATCCGTTGTTGACATCGTCCAAGACTCTTGACCATATAGCAGGACGGGATTATGAGTGACTTAGAGAGTTTGGTTTTTGTTTGTCGAGAGAGGACCTTGCTTCTCAATTGCCTATTCAGTCCGAAGTAACACCTGTTGGCAAAAGCAATCCTGCGTTGGATTTCCAGGCTGAAATTGTTGGTGGTGTTAATGCTGGTTCTTAAATAGACGAAATTATCTACAACTTCAAAGTTATGACTGTCAACAGTGACGTGAGTACCGAGTCGCGAGCGCGACGACTGTTTGTTTGATGACAGGAGATATTTCGTTTTGCCCTCGTTCACTGCCAGACCCATTTCTTTTGCTTCCGTGTCCAGTCTGGAGAAAGCAGAACTAACGGCGCGGGTGTTGAGGCCGATGATATCAATATCATCGGCATACGCCAGAAGCTGTACACTGTTATAGAAGATGGTACCTTCTCTATTTAGTTCTGCGGCTCGAACTATTTTCTCCAGAAGCAGGTAGAAGAAGTCGCACGATAGGGAGTCGCCTTGTCTGAAACCTCGTTTGGTAGTTTACATAATCGTATTAGTTTTGCGGGGATACCAAATTCAGACATCGCGGAATAAAGGCAGCTCCTTTTCGTGCTGTCGAAAGCATCTTTGAAATCAACGAGCAGGTGGTGTGTGTCGATTCTGTTTTCACGGGTCTTTTCCAAGATTTGGAGCATGGTGGATTTCTGGTCGGTTGTTGATTTGCCAGGTCTAACGCCACACTTATAAGGTCAAATCAGGCATTAATCGTTCACACAATACGCTCGATAGAACCTTATATGCGATGTTGAGGAGGCTTATCCCACGGTAGTTGGCGCAGATTGTGGGGTCTCCCGTTTTATGGATTGGGCATAGCACACTTATATTCCTATCGTTGGGCATGCTTTCGTCCGACCATATTTTACAAAGAAGCTGATGCATGCTCCTTATCAGTACTTCGCCGCCGTGTTTGAATAGCTCGGCCGGCAATACATCGGTCCCCGCCGCTTTGTTGTTCTTCTGGCGGGTAATTGCTATTCGAACTTCTTCATGGTTGGGCAATGTAACGTCTACTCCATCGTCATCGATTGAGGAATCGGGTTCTCCTTATCCTGGTGTTGTGCGTTCACTGCCATTCAGCAGGCTGAAGAAGTGTTCCCTCCATAATTTAAGTATAATCTGGGCATCAGTGACTAGATCACCTTTGGGGGTTCTACTAGAGTATGCTCCGGTCGTGAAACCTTCTGTAAGCCGCCGCATTTTTTCATAGAATTTTCGAGCATTACCCCTGTCGGCCAGCTTATCAAGCTCTTCGTACTCACGCATTTCGGCCTCTTTCTTTTTCTGACTACAAATGCGTCTCGCTTCACTCTTCAACTCTCGTTATCTATCCCATCCCGCACGTGTAGTGGTCGATCGTAACGTTGCGAGGTAGGCAGCCTGTTTTCTTTCCGCTGCGTGACGGCACTCCTCGTCGTACCAGCTGTTCTTTTGCACTTTTCCATCTATGTATCAGCCTCAGTAAAGTGTTGACGAGTTTTCTAGCATGTATATAATACAAATTTCCGTTTTTTTGTAATTTCTTGGACTCAATATGAGATATACCCATCCAAATTAACCATCTCAAGGTTGTTGGACGTAATACGGCAGCAACAGCCATTGCGAAATAAGCAATAAACTGGATATCTATACGTTGCCGACAAACACAGCATTGTGAGTGAGTAATTAGTTAACTTCAAATTCACCAGTAACTTTAGTTTTTAGTTTACTTTTGGAAATTGGCTGAGACACAATTGCCCAGATCAATAACAAATAATATTACAAACTATAACTTATTTTTATATTTGCTAAGGCTACGTGCAGAGTGGACGCTGAAAGCCGAGCCCAATTAAAAGCTAATGAATGCGAGTAGGCTTCAAAAGTGTTGTTCGGCGCCAACTCTCGTTGAAACGACGTATATTATATTTAAAAAAATATTTGAGCACAAATATGGATATTAATAGGTATAACCTTAAGGGTAATTTTTTCCCGCCCTGTTCTATGTGATAAAATTAAAAATAGTTATCACAATAGCGTATTGGTTACAGATATATGGAAATCTGTAGCAAGTGAAATGAATTTTCAGAGTAAAAATTAAATCAATTTATTCTAGTTTATTTTGGCATACAAATTTATATATTATTAGCCTTATATTAATTTTGTAATGAACACCAATACTTTTAACATCTATTTCCGAAAGTCCTGTTTCTGTCAAACGGTTTCCATAGTGTATTAAATTTACCATTTATTATTCCAAATGCACGTTCAATGCATTTCCTTGCTCTTGAAAGTTGCTCATTTAAATAAGCATTTTGACACCGGGTATGCTTCAGCACCAAGAAAAATGAACGGCAAGTTTATATTGATCCAGCTTTGTATCATCGTTTTGTTTCAAAAGCTAATATATTTGAGAAGAGCTGTACCGCAATCACTTTGCTTTCATTATCCGCCCACTTGTATTTGCTGTTGTCGTCAACTATGGCTTGTAATACATATTATTGAAAACATTTTTGTAATTGCAATACATGGAACCAAAGTTGCTGGACATTTGATCCTACTGTGTTTTTCATCAATAACTCCGATTCAAATGGAGAAGTCCCATAATTTCCAATAGTCAGTAACCGATTTAAATAAATTTTCAGTTGGATGAGGAATGTGCTCAGGGTGCACAACCTGGCATAATTCTTTAACGATCGCTCCGATAGTAGTGCAGCCTACCAGAAAGGCAAATCCTAATTAAATGAATGATGCTCCTTTTGCCAAATATCTGTTAAAAATTAAATTTGTTTAATAAAAGTATCATACGTTTATTTTTTCTGAAGAAGTAAATAAAAAACGTAAGTAGTACCGAGCAATTTCCAACTGAGCTATGTAAAATTTATTTCCTAAAATCTTGTAATAATGCTAATCTAGGGTCAGATATTAATTCGAATCGACCTTATTTGAAACAACTTTAAGGAGCTATACCAGTGTGACGTATAAAAAATTAGGCGATTTTCGTGAATTTTTATAAGAGAAAGTACGCGGTTGAATATTTCGAATTTCTTTGAACGTGAAAAGGTATATTTTCAACTATATTTTAAGACTTTTTTTTACAAAAATGTTGAAAAATAACGGAGTTATGGGCTGTTTTCGGAGGAGCCAAAAAGAACTGTTCCAACTGCTGGCATGATTCCGGCCGAATGAGTAGCTGAAACAAAAAAAAATCAAAATGTTTATTAAACTTAAATATATTTCCTATACAATGACCTACGATCTTTGAAATTTATCAATAATTAACAAAATTGCGTAATTTTGAAAAAAAATCGTTTTTTTAGGTAAAAAAATGGTCGTTTTTTTAATGCCTAATTGACAATTTTCAACCAATCAAAAATATCGTAGGTCATTGTTTAATAAAAGTATTAAAAAATAATCGGTTTTAATTTGAAGTCGATAGGTCAATTTCTCGTTAAGTTATGATGCCAGCAATTTTGAAAAATGTCGTTTCTAGAAAAACGCGTTTAAAGTTTCACTTATATATGTTTGCACCTCCGAGCGGTCGCTTTTTAGAACGCTGCCATCCAAAAACCATTCAAGATACGACCTTCCCGATTTCACAGGATATTTATATTTAAATAAACACATTTTTTTTTTTAAGTGTCACACTGGTATAGCCCCTTAAAGAGCAAATGGCGTAACGGGAACTAACTAATTTAAAGAGAAATAACTATTCCGGCTATATTAACGAACCGGATGAAAGTGTGCAGACTGAATTTAAACTCTATAATTTAAGTTATTACTCCCAACATACTGTAATTTTTCACTCGAGAAACAACCGCGATTATCGCCAAAGTATAGAGCCACATAAAAACTCCTCAGCTGCTGTTGGTGTTGTTGTTGTAGTAGCGACAGAATTCGGTCGAGTTGATAGTTCTTGGCAGGAAAAAATCTCGGTCTGTTCCGGTTACGTAGACTACTGTCGTGGGAACGGGAAGCTGCTAGCTGGTAGCACTTGAAGAAAAAAAATAAAACGTTTTGGCTACTTACAAGGCAACCGGCTGGTAGTTCGCTTAGATATAGTCGGACGCAGGCTACGAAGTTTCAGACTTGGCCGAACATTACACTCCATACAATACAATTATAGCTCTTGGTGTTTCCCATCAAACACCTATAGAGTGGGGGTTAACGCAGAAACTTTCGCAGAAATCACTTGGAAACTTTCGCAGAAACTATTCTTGCAGTCATCTGTTTGGCACGGTTGGTGACACCTCCCATTTTAACCCTGAATTCGCCATCAGACTGTGATGCCAAAGTGATCGAAATCGTGCTTCATAATCATTCAGCCGTAACCAATTGGATAGATAAATAATGAAATATATTTAGTACGTGAAAAATATGGGAATAAAAGGATAGACATTAGCCTCTACATTTGTGAGAGCTCTGCTGTTGTTGTCTTATCGGCAGAACTCTGCCAAGTTGTCAGTCCTTGACGGAATAAAAAAATCCGGGTGCGTTCCGGTAACGTACCCCGACTATCATGGGAACGGCAGCTCTGTTTACAGAGCTATATTATTTAATTTTTTGGTATTTAAGTTGATCAAAACGTTGTATTATAATGAGTTTCCCTAAAAAAATTAAATAGACTATACAAGGTGCGTTCCAAAGTAAACAGGACTTTAAAAAAAGTACAAATGGTTTTTTCGGCAAAATCAATTTATTTTATTTAAAATAGTCTCCTTCTGTTTCAATACAGCTTTTCGCACGGTTCAAAAGCATGTCGAACGAGTGTTTTAGCTCGGTGGCCGGTATGGCCGCCAGTATGCCGGTGCAAGCCTTTTGAATGGCCTCTACGTCTGCATAACGCTTTCCTTTCATGGGCAAATATATTTTTCCGAAAAGGAAGAAGCCATATCAGGTGAATACGGGTGGTTAATGGTTAAAATGTGAGTTTTGGTCAAATAATCGGTCACAAGCGTTGATCGAATGTTGGATTCTGAGCAATTTTAGGGCGTCAGTCAATTTGTCCGGAACAAATCGTGCACACACCTTTCGAAAGCCCAAAATTTTCCGTCAAAATGCGATAAATCGATGTTTTGGAAATGTTCAATTCCATTTCCATGGATTTCAATGATGATTTTGGCTGATTTTTGATGAATTCACGCAAAGTTTCGATGGAATTTCTGGTGATGACGGATTTTGACTGGCCCACATGTTGATCGTCATTTAGTTATGTCCTCACGGCCACTTTAAAACCACTCGTGCACTCTGCTACGGGATAGGAAATCATCGCCATAAACTTGTTTCATCAATTGAAACATTTCGGTAAAAGTTTTACAAAATTTAATGTTGGCTCTTTGTTCGAAGCTCATTTTCGCACTGATAACACAAACATACTGACACTTAAAACGCAATAACTTCACTTCCAATCTATGAAATGTCATGAAATTCTCACTGGACAATCGATCTGCTATCTTTACGCAACGCACTAGTTGGCATATTGATGGCGCCACCAAGGGGCGCTAGATTCAAAAAGTCTTGTTTACTTCGAACGCTCCTTATATATTCGGCATAAGATTTGTTAGAAAACCCGAAATCATTATACATAGTCATTATACAAAACCAGCCGGATGTTCGAAAATCTTTGTAATGGTTATATGGGGGCTAGGTCAAGTTTGTATACATTTTATGCATAATGATATACTGTTATGAGTAAAATAGATTCCGAAATTTTCTTTGAAATAACTCAAATATTGGCCGATATATCCAGCATAAAGTCACCAGGAAGTTCAAAAATCTTTATATTAGGTATATTGATCAAGAATGATAGAGTACAAGATTGCGCATATGAGAGACAAAACGTTTTTCGTTTTGCGCATCTACGTCACACGGCTCATAAATTTCGTGAAATAGCTTGAGTAGCAAGTAAATATTGCTTGTTAACAAGAATGTTAGAGTAGTAGAGTTTATAGCTGCCAAATTTTTTACTGCGCCGTGTGACGTAAGCAATTATATGTTTAGTATAACGGACCTGCGCAATGCGTAATCTCTTTTCTATCATTCTTGTATATTGATGGTCAGGGAAGTATTAACCCGATTCCACCCATTTTGAATAAGCAGAATTACTAATGCAGGAAAAGTATCCTGTCTGCATTTCTATTTCATATCTCACCCATTGACTTATATTTTCGATCAAAAGTCAACTGTAGGTACTGGGGTAAACATTTTCGGTAAAGAGGGTCTTGAACAGTTTTGGTTGGATTTGAACATTTTTTTGTCATAAGGTGGCATACACTAAAGGCATCATCACTCAGAACGTTTTGTCATTTAATCGTGAATTGTTTTATTTACAGGGAATTAAAAAATTCATCTCGGCCAAAAAATGGAATTAACTCGTCAACATTTTCGTGCGATCATTTTTTACAACTTTCGACGTGGATTATCACGACAAGAGTGCATCGATGAACTAAAATCTTTGTATGGCCATGAAGCACCATCCCACAGCACTGTGAAAAACTGGTCCAACGAATTCAATCGTGGCCGACGCTCACTCAAAGACGAATTCAGTGAAGGTCGTCCAAAAACAGCCGTTGTGCCAGAAAACATCGATGCCGTACGTGAACTGATAATGCAAGACCGTCATGTAACATACCTTCAGATAGAGGCATTTCCCCATTTTATTACAAAAAGGAAAGTACTAATTTTGCTGAATATGCTCCCCTCAAGAGGGCTATGCGGGAGTTTAACTCGATTTCCGAGAAAGTTTTTCTTGATTTTTCTCACTCTAGCCCTTCCAGACCTAGCTTAATCAATTGTGAGATCTGCTGTTTTTTGCCTTCATTGACGTCCAAATATTATTTTTTAGCTTTGTTACCGATATGTAATGATTGTGCGTTCTCTTGGGGTCTCACTCTAAACAAAAGAAAACAAAAAAACCGCACAAAAAAAACAAAAGAGTCAGCTGTTTGAGAACGTCATCCGATAAGTGTAAACATGCGGCCACATAGTGAAAATTTATTTATTTGTTTTACATAAATTTAAATCATAAGTAGTGAATTTTGTTGCTAAATAGTAAGTGTGTTCGATCTTGTCACAATATAATGTTGAATTGTTTAACATTTTCAGGCAGCTAGGTGTTAGTAAAGTGCTATATAGGCACAGCATGTTTTTTTTAATGTAAACTCACGTTTGTGCTATCTTACATTTTTTTTACATGAAAATACTTTGATTTGAATAATGATAACGACGTTCAAGCTGCATTAGACCTCTTAGACGATTCTGATGCAGATTTCAGTGACGATAATGATATTGATGATGAAACTTGGGTACCATTCAACATTTTCCCAGAATCTCCAGCAAGTGGTGAAGATGATAATGAGAATGCAACTGCATCTCATGCATCTGCATCTGCATCTGCGACTGCATCAGCAATTTCTCAGGACGATTCAAGTGTAGCAGCTCCGCAAACATCACGGCCAATCATTATTTCTAATATTTTGTTAATGGCAGCACAGCCATCATCTATCAGAAATGTTTCACTAAATATGACTCTGTCATGCACTTCCACAAGTAATACAGCGAAAAGACGCCAACTATGGAAAAGTGCTCCATTTGATTGCAACGATCTACACATTGCATCTGGTTGTCAAAACATAGCATTAGTGGAAACACCATTGGAGTACTTCAAGAATTACTTCCCAGAATCGTATTATGACGATGCTATAAAATTTACAAAAATGTACGTGAGCACACGTGGGCAGGAAGTCCGATATCAACAAGCCGATTTTAAACGATTTTATGGATGCGCAATGATAATGGGGTGTCTTGGATTTCCGCAAATAAAGAATGTACTGGCCACATGAATGCCAAATTCCTGCAATTTACAATTCAATGTCACGTGACAAATTTTTGCAAATGCGATCGGACATTCACTTTGCAGATGTTTCTGTGCCAGATCCCTGTAACAAATTATGGCATGTACAACCTGTGATCGATTTAGTTAGAAACCGTTGCAATAATTTAGCAACTGAAATAGCACAGTATTCAATGGATGAACAAGTTCTTCCATTTACTGGAAGATGCCCTGCGCGTCAAACAACTCGATCAAAACCAAGACCTACTGGTCTAAAAAATTTGGTATGTGCAACTGCAAGTGGCATGATAGTGGACTTTGAAGTTTTTCAAGGCGCTGGCACTTTTCAAGATTGTGGTTTAGGGCATGGCCCGTCTATTATAATGAGGCTAACAAAACACCTTCCAAAAGGCAGCCATATATATTTTGATCGCTTTTTCACAACATTCAGTCGTTGCACCAAATCGGTTTCCATTGAACAGGAACTATAATGGCAAATCGATTGGACAAAAAATTTGAAATTTCCCCAGGGCAAGGAAATGAATAGGGGTGATATTATCCAGTTCACGAACGGTGACAATGTAGCCGTTGTCAAATGGAAAGAAAGCAAAGGTGTCGTAGTCGTTTCCAGCCAGTGCGGCAAAGACCCCATCGGCGAGACAGATAGGTGGAACAAAAACATGAAACGCCGTTGCCCTGTGCAAATCCCAAAAGTTATAGAAAATTATAATGAATTTATGGGGGGTGTCGATGTAGCTGACCAGATGCTTGAATACTTCAGGATAAAAATGAAAACCAGGAAATGGACTGTAAAAGTATTTTTTCATTTTTTTGATCTGGCTGTATTCAACTCATGGATGGAGTCTAAAAGAGATGCCAAATTAGCCGACCTGCATAAGTCCAAAGTTAATCCCTTCTTAACGTTCAAAATGGAGCTGGGAACAGTACTGGCGGGATATTATCAAGCTCCTGACTAGGTTGAACCGTTTAAAGTCGATTAAAATATGTATGGAACGAAGTATCGACCACATGACGCGCCTGACGAAGTAAGATTTGATCGCTACGATCATTGGCCCTCATTCGCAGATGAGGTACCTAGAGTTTACCGCAATAATTGCGGTAGTCGGACAAGAGGACGATGCCAAAAATGCCACGTCAGCATTTGTCTAACAAAAAACAAGGATTGTTTTGAACAGTACCACACAAAAGACTAAATATGTTCCTTGTTAATTAGCTATTTTATTCTTAAGGCAATGAAGTACCTAACATTTTTTTCTATTAATGAACTGCATTTTCGGCATGACTTTTTGTTCATTTTTTTCAATAAAAGAGAAAACCAAATACTATTTTTGTGTCTTATTTCTTGGAGCAATTTTTCAGCCTAAGACCTAGGTATCACAATTGTGCGATGTCCTTTTTCCAAAAAAAATTATTACAGTCTTGCTCATCATGTAATTTGTGATCAAAAAATGCAAAACTTTCTTTCAGATAGGTGATTTCGGTGGATTTAGAAGGAATCAAAAACATAGGTCTGAAAGGGCTACGGTATCCTTCATTAATGCCCTCAATTCTGTTTTTTAGTTTAAGTTATCTACTCATGTTATTGTAAGTTAATTATTTTAGAATTCTAATATGCATCCTAGTTTTTCATTAGTCTGTAAGAATAAATGTTCATAGATTTTACTAAATAAATAAATAAATCTATTATTGATTACTTAAAAGAGCAAGGATTAAATGCACTGAGTGCTGTCAATCGACTTCAATGGATATTTAAAATTCCCTTTGACATGTTTTTGGTAACATTCGATCCCATGGAGAACATAAAAAAGATTTACGAAACTAAAACTACATTAAATTCAATTGTTTCTATTGAACCGGTAAAACTGCCGAAAATGATACCACAATGCAAACATTGCCAGTCATTTGGCCACACTCAAAACTATTGTGGCAAATAACCAAGATGCGTTGAGTGCGCCGGTAAGCATAAAACATCTGAGAGTTCGAAACCAGCAGCCTAAATGCCGTAACTGTGGCGAAGCACATCCAGCCAACTATCGAGGGTGCCTTGTTGCCAAAGAATTACAGAAAATACGAGCTAACACAATCGGCCACAAAAAAGATGATGGTCTAGCCCAAAAAGTAGAAGATCCTGTAGACTTTAGAACAAAAAACTATGAAAAACAATGAACACCAACAAAAAGAAAATCCTAAAACCACAACTGAAACATCAAAAAAATTTACTTTTGCTCATATTCTAAAAGCAAATAATAATGATAATATATCCAATAACAGCATTTTATAACAGATCTTACAGAAACTCAATAAACAAGAGGAATTCAATACTTCCTTACAAAATCGCTTAAGCCACCTTGAAAAATATCTTTTTAATACCAAAGATGTCTAAATCCATAAATATTCTTCTATGAAACTCAAATGGATTAATCAAACATAAGAATGAAATCGAAATTGTACTGAAGTCAGAAAATGTTGACGCATGTATGGTATCGGAGACACATTTTACGTCACAAACCTATTTTAAAATTAAAAACTACGAAACTTACCATACAATTCATCCTAGCAATTGCGCCCGTGGCGGAAGCGGAATACTAATCAAAAATACGATCAAACATTTTGAGAAAGAAAAACTTTCAACTGATAAGTTTCAAGCTACAACAGTGACTATTTAGGGAGTTAAAAGTCCACTCTCACTTACCTCTGTGTACAGTCCTCCAAGGCATCAAATCCAATTTGAAGAGTACCAACATTTAATAAACAGACACAGGTATAGATTCATAATGAGTGGAGATTTCAACGCAAAGAACACGCACTGGGGCTCAAGGCTTACGACTACACAGGGAAAAGAACTCTATAGAGCACTGCAGTCAACCGGAAGTTACGCATTCTCGACTAACTTACCATCATATTGACCATCAAATAATCAAACTCGTTGTGTCAGCTGATAAATCTATTTTAAATAAAGTCTCTAAAGATCTTAATCGGAAAATTAAGAGGTTTAAAAATGAAAGGTTCACAAAATATCTTCGTTCCCTAAGCAATGGAAAAAATTCCGACTACTCTCTTTGGAAAAGCTGTAAAAAAACCAGAAACTCAAGTATGTCCCATTAAAATAAGTGCTGATAGCTGGGCCAGAGACGATTCAAAAAAAGCAGAAGTATTTTCAGATTATTTAGCCAAAATATTCTCCCCATATGAAACACACGTAGATTATCCAACTGCTTCCAGTGAAGAAAACTAAAAAATCTCATGTTGCACAAGTAGTGAGCTGAGTGAGGAAATCAAAAATCTGAAAAACAAAAAATCCCCCGGTTACGACCTGATTACTGCCGAGGTCCTAAAACAGCTTCCTCAAATAAGTATAGTAAAAATTACCAATATTATTAACGCGGCTTTTCATCTTAAATACGTGCCAACTTATTGGAAAATTGTTGAAATTATTATGATTCCAAAGCCAGGAAAACCAGGATATGATGTATCTTCTTACAGGCCCATATCAATTCTACTGATAATATCGAAGCTATTTCAGAAAATTCTCATAAAACGTATCAATAAAATCATTGAACGAAAAACCATAATTCCAGCGCATCAATTTGGGTTTCGAGCCAACCATTCTACGATTGATCAAATTTGAGAAAAAAAAAATCTGTTCTGCCGTGTTTTTGGATGTTGCAAAAGCGTTCGATAAAATTTGTCACAAAAGACTGCTCTCGAAACTGAAACTGATTTTACCGAAACAGCATTATGACATCATAAAATCATGTTTAACTGATCGCTACTTTCGCGTTAAACAAGGAGAAAACTATTCTGTTCTTATGGAAATAAAAGCAGGAGTTCCACAAGGCAGTGTGTTGGGCCCTCTTCTTAATATTCTATTCACACACGACCTGCCAATAGACGGCAATTATACAACAGCCACATTTGCAGATGATACCGCGTTGATTGCTGTTGGTAGTAGTGAACACGAGTCCACTACTAATCTCCAAAAAGCTGTAAATAAAATCGTACAATGGGCAAAGAAATGGCAGATAAAGCTGAATGAAGCTAAGTCTGTACACATTGTTTTCACATACAACAAGATACAGTACTTACCGATTTTCATAGACGGTGCACGAATACCGTACTTTAATTCCGCTATATACTTAGGAATGACGCTTGACACTAGGCTACGGTGGAAAGTTCAGGTAAAAAAACAAACGTAAGGAGCTGGACATGCGACTCAAAAATTACAATTGGTTAATCGGTAACAAATCAGTGTTATGCATCGAAAATAACTTACTTATCTATAAACAAATACTCCGACCGATAAGAAGCTATGGTGCACAACTCTGGGGATGTACTAACGCAAACAACGAAAAAGTCATCCAACAATTTCAAAACAAAGTACTAAGACTAATTGTCAAGGCGCCTTGGTATTGTAGATGTGCTGATATAGAGCGTGATCTAGGCGTAAACTCGGTTAACGCAGAAATATTAAAAATTGCAACAGCACATAGTGCAAGATTGCTACAGCATTGTAACGAAGAAGTAGCTATGTTAACTTCTAGAGATGGTCCACCAAGACGACTCAAACGCTCATAGTAGTTTTGTGATTTTGTAGTTATATGTTTAAGTCATATTCAAGTTGCTTGTTAGTCCTTTCTTTTATTTGAACTAGTTGCAATGTATAAACAAAATAAAAAAAAAGGTCAACACATTCTATAATAATGCCATATTACTACTTTTGTAAAATAACACGATTTAATTGCAAAAAAAGTACTGAAAATTCTCATTTTTTCGTGCCTCTGACTACCCATAACCCCTTAAGTCGCTAGCCGGCAGCACATGGGGAAAAGACAAAGAAACGTTATTAGCAACCGGTCGCTGTTTACCTACGCCGCACCAATATGGTCGCCTGGAAAAAGCTACAGACCTGTCAGACCATTATACTCCGGAGTATATCCGGTCGAACACCTTCCCTGCTGTAAAAGGGTAAACCAGCATGCAACGAGTCCCCGCGTCACTTTAAGGGGCTATACCAGTGTGACGCATGAAAAATTAGGCGATATTCGTGAATTTTTTTAAGAGAAAGTACTAGATTGAATGTTTCGACGTTCTATGGATGTAATAAAGTCTATTTTTAGCTGTATTTAAATTTTTTTTTTTACAAAAATATTTAGATATAACGGACTTATGTGCTGTCTGCGGAAGTGCCGAAAAAAAAGTGCCTCAACTGCTGGCATGATTCCGGTCGAATGAGTAGCTGAAACAAAAAAAATTAAAATGTTTATTAAACTTAAATATATTTTCTATACAATGAACTACGATCTTTGAAAAATATAAAAAATTAACAAAATGGCGTAATTTTGAAAAAAAATCGTTTTTTACGAAAAAAAATGGTCGTTTTTTTTTAATGCCAAATTGACAATTTTCAACCAATCAAAAAGATCGTAGTTCATTGTATAGAAAATGTATTCAACTATATCCAGTTTTAATTTGAAGTCGATCGGTCAATTTCTCTTTTAGTTATGATGTCAGCAATTTTGAAAAATGTCGTTTCGAGAAAAACGCGTTTAAAGTTTCACTTATATATGTTTGCACCTCCGAGCGGTCGCTGTTTAGAACGCTGTCATTCAAAAACTATTCAAGATACGACCTTACCAATTTCACAGGATATTTTTGAATATATAAACTATCGAAAAAGCAAAACAAAAAAAAAATTTTTTTTGAAAGTGTCAAACTGGTATAGCCCCTTAAACACCTCTTTGCATGCCTTGCTCACCCTACACAACTGACCCTCTATCTATGGGCCGACCTAGTCCAGCAGCACATTTCCTTGGCCTACCGTTGGATGACCGCGATGACAACTTATCTAAAACGGAGACTAGATAACTGTTGCAACAACAACAACAAAAGTGTTTACTTCAGTGTACTTCAGGTCTTAGCTCGATCAGGGTTAGTTTTTTTAGAGCGCGGTCGAAGGCTGCCAATCTCGAAATAATTTCTAGGTGATGGTATTATACATTATATAATACTATATTACAATATACCTATTTCGCGAAAAATTTTAAAGGAATATTAATAAAATTTTTAAATTTTAAAATAGCATCCACCGATTTTACCTTAGATATTTTTTAATCAGGAGGACTTCCTCTTTCCAACGGTACCTTCAGACCGCGGCGCCATAGAAATCGGAATTGTGCCTTCCGATTACTTTTGCGGTCGAGTAAATACAGGAATATTGGTATGAATGGGGTATGTGAAAGGGGAACAATGTAACTAACTCTTATATTTTTTAAAATATTCCCGAATAACACGTAATGTTTCTCAATGTTTCCTAAACTTTGCCACATTTTTCTTCTTCTTCTTCTTAATTGGCGTAGAAACCGCTTAAGCGATTATAGCCGAGTTAACAACAGCGCGCCAGTCGTTTCTTCTTTTCGCTACGTGGCGCCAATTGGATATTCCAAGCGTAGCCAGGTCCTTCTCCACTTGGTCCTTCCAACGGAGTGGAGGTCTTCCTCTTCCTCTGCTTCCCCCGACGGGTACTGCGTCGAATACTTTCAGAGCTGGAGTGTTTTCGTCCATCCGGACAACATGACCTAGCCAGCGTAGCCGCTGTCTTTTAATTCGCTGAACTATGTCGATGTCGTCGTATATCTCGTACAGCTCATCGTTCCATCGAATGCGATATTCGCCGTGGCTAACGCGCAAAGGACCATAAATCTTTCGCACAACTTTTCTCTCGAAAACTCGCAACGTCGACTCATCCGTTGTTGACATCGTCCAAGACTCTGCACCATACAGAAGGACGGGAATTATGAGTGACTTATAGAGTTTGGTTTTTGTTTGTCGAGAGAGGACTTTGCTTCTCAATTGCCTACTCAGTCCAAAGTAGCACCTGTTGGCAAGAGTTATCCTGCGTTGGATTTCTAGGCTGACATTGTTGGTGGTGTTAATGCTGGTTCCTAAATAGACGAAATTATCTACAACTTCAAAGTTATGACTGTCAACAGTGACGTGAGCACCAAGTCGCGAGTGCGACGACTGTTTGTTTGATGACAGCAGATATTTCCTTTTGCCCTCGTTCACTGCCAGACCCATTTTCTGTGCTTCCTTGTCCAGCCTGGAGAAAGCAGAACTAACGGCGTGGGTGTTGAAGCCGATGATATCAATATCATCGGCATACGCCAGCAACTGTTCACTCTTATAGAAGATGGTACCTTCTCTATATAGTTCTGCAGCTCGAACTATTTTCTCCAGAAGCAGGTTGAAGAAGTCGCACGATAGGAAGTCGCCTTGTCTGAAACGTCGTTTGGTATCGAACGGCTGGGATAGGTCCTTCCCGATCCTGATGGAGCTTTTCGTGTTGCTCAACGTAAGTTTACATAATCGTATTAGTTTTGCGGGGATACCAAATTCAGACATCGCGGCATAGAGGCAGATTGGGGAATCGGGTTCGCCTTCTCCTGGTGTTGTATGTTCACTGCCATTCAGCAGGCTGGAGAAGTGTCTCGCTTCCCTCTTCAACTCTCGGTATCTATCCCATCCCGCACGTGCTGTGGTCGATCGTAACGTTGCGAGGTAGGTAGTCTGTTTTCTCTCCGCTGCGACACGGCACTCCTCGTCGTACCAGCTGTTCTTTTGCACTTTCCGAAAACCAATGGATAGCCGAGTAGAAAATCGTTCGGCTGTCTGTTGTGATTGCAGCTTCTCGACGTCGAACCTTCCTTGTGTTTGGTGGCGCGCGTTTTCTGCTGCACAGAGGCGGGTGCGAATCTTAGCTGCAACAAGATAGTGGTCCGAGTCGATGTTAGGACCTCGGAGCGCACGCACATCTAAAACACTGGAGACGTGTCTTCCGTCTATCACAACATGATCGATCTGGTTGGTAGTTTTTTCGATCCGGAGACAGCCAGGTAGCTTGATGAATCTTCTTATGCTGAAACCTAGTACTACAGATAACCATATTTCGGGCCCCGGCGAAGTTCAATCAGCCTCAACCCATTAGGGGATGTTTCGTCGTGGAGGCCGAATTTACCGACCGTAGTGCCAAAGACACCTTCTTTGCCCACCCTGGCGTTAAAGTCGCCAAGCACGATTTTGACATCGTGGCGGGGGCAGCCTTCATAAGTGCGCTGAAAGCACTCATAAAAGGCATCTTTGGTCACATCGTCCTTCTCTTCCGTCGGGGCGTGGGCGTAGATCAGCGATATGTTGAAGAACCTCGCTTTGATGCGGATTGTGGCTAGACGTTCATTCACCGCAGTGAATGATAGTACTCGGCGACGGAGTCTCTCTCCCACCACGAATCCTACCCCAAACTTGCGGTCCTTTATATGGCCACTGTAGTAAATGCCACAAGGACCTACTCGTCTCTGTCCTTGTCCCGTCCATCGCATTTCTTGGACGGCGGTGATGTCAGCCTTTGTTTTTACGAGGACATCAACCAACTGGGCAGCGGCACTTCCCAATTAAGGGACCGGACATTCCAGGTGCATGCCCTCAATTCGTAGTCCTTATTTCGTTTGCCATGGTCGTCATCAAAAGGGGGGTTTCTCATCCGAGGCTGGTTATAGCTCTTCACTGGGGGTGTTTTTTTTTACCTGGCGGGTCCCAAACCCAGCGCACAACCCTTGTAGGGAATGTTTCGCCTTCTCACTTTAGCTCGCCTTCGAACGGATGTTCTTAGGCTACCCAGAGGATACTTGGTCAAAGACCGGAAGTAGTGAGCTGCTTGAGCCATGTGTAAAAGAATCGTTTCTGGCCATTCCCAAGTGAATGGCGGACATTTTTCACTTTGTATATTTAAATATACGCTCTAAACATTAAAATAAGTTCACATTTTACTTTTAATTCGTTATTTTTTAGCAAGTTTATTTACTGAAAAATCGCTTAGCACACTCATCATTGAAAATGTTAGATTGTTTACAATTATGAGAAATACGAGCGTTGCCACACCTATGAACCCAAATATGAAGGATTGCTTAACGACAGCGTTTTCTTTGTTTGTAATTTCGCGTGATTCTTTTTTCTTTATTAACTATTATTACTTATAAAAGCTGCAAAAAGTGCAAATTATGATTTTTTTTAAATGTTTACATTTTAATTAATTGAAGTGAACATGTGTGTTAAATGTAGTGAAATAGCTTGTTAAAATGTTGGAATTATGGGAATTTTTGAACTTTAAAAGCGAATATCTCTTCGAATATCTCGTTTGGAGTACTTATAATCTTATATTTTTAACTTTTATATCTACTTACACATATTAATTCGTTTCTACCATTTATTTTTATATGAAAATAAAAAATCACGTGGAAGTTGAAAAATCCTTAACTTTCGGTTTAAAAGATGTGGCGAAGCTCGTTTTCCTCATAATTGTAAACACTCTAACCTTTTCAGCTGAGTGTGCTACGTGATTTTTAAAACTAATTAAGCTTTATAAAACATCCCCTCCGCAGGGTTGGGCGTCGGGTTTGGAACCCGCCACGTAAACAAACACCCCCAATGAAAGGAAGCAACAAGCCTCGGATGAGAGACCCCCCTCTTGATGACGACCACGGCAAACGAAATAAGGACTACGATATAAGGGCATGCACCTGGAATGTCCGGACCCTTAATTGGGAAGGTGCCGCTGTCCAGCTGGTTGATGTTCTCGTGAAAATAAAGGCTGACATCACCGCCGTCAGAGAAATGCGATGGACTGGACAAGGACTGAGACGAGTAGGTCCTTGTGGCATTTACTACAGTGGCCATATAAAGGAGCGCAAGTTTGGTGTGGGATTCGTGGTGGGAGAGAGACTCCGTCGCCAAGTACTAGCATTCACTCCTGTGAATGAACGTCTAGCCACAATCCGCATCAAAGCGAGGTTCTTCAACATATCGCTGATTTGCAGCCAAACCCCACGACGGAAGAGAAGGACGTTGTGACCAAATAGCGCTTGGAGCGCACCTATGAGAGCTGCCCCCGCCACGATGTCACAATCATGCTTGGCGACTTTAACGCCAGGTTGGGCAAAGAAGGTATCTTTGACATTACGGCCGGTAAATTCAGCCTCCACGACGAAACATCCATAAATGCGTTGAGGCTGATCGACTTCGCCGGGGCCCGAAATATGATTATCTGTAGTACTAGAATCCAGCACAAAAAAATACATCAAGCTACCTGGCTGTTTCCGGATCGAAGAGCCACCAACCAGATCGATCACGTTGTGATAGACGGAAGACACGTATCCAGTGTTCTAGTCGTGCGTGCGCTTCTAGGTCTTAACATCGACTCGGACCACTATCTTGTTGAAGCCAAGATTCGCACCCGCCTCTGTGCAGCAAAAAACGCACGTCAACAAACACAAGGAAGGTTCGACATCGAGAAGCTGCAATCACAACAGACAGCCGAACGATTTTCTACTCGGCTATCCATTGGTTTTCGGAAAGTGCAAAAGAACAGCTGGTACGACGAGGAGTGCCGTGTCGCAGCGGAGAGAAAACAGACTACCTACCTCGCAACGTTACGATCGACCACAGCACGTGCGGGATGGGATAGATACCGAGAGTTGAAGAGGGAAGCGAGACACTTCTCCAGCCTGCTGAATGGCAGTGAACATACAACACCAGGAGAAGGCGAACCCGATTCCCCAATCTGCCTCTATGCCGCGATGTCTGAATTTGGTATCCCCGCAAAACTAATACGATTATGTAAACTTACGTTGAGCAACACGAAAAGCTCCGTCAGGGTCGGGAAGGACCTCTCCGAGTCGTTCGATACCAAACGAGGTTTCGGACAAGGCGACTCCCTATCGTGCGACTTCTTCAATCCGCTGCGGGAAAAAATAATTCGAGCGGCAGAACTTAATAGAACAGGTACAATCTTGTATAAGAGTGTACTACAGCTGATATCAACGGCCTCAACACTCGCGCATTTAGCTCTGCTTTCTGCAGACTGGACATGGAAGCAAAGCAAATGGGTCTGGCAGTGAACGAGGGCCAGACGAAATATCTCCTGTCATCAAGCAAACAATCGTCGCACTCCCGACTTGGCTCTCACGTCACTATTGTCAGTCATAACTTTGAAGTTGTAGATATTTTCGTATATTAGGGAACCAGCGTAAACACCACCAACAATGTCAGCCTGAAATCCAACGCAGGATAACTCTTGCCAAAAGGTGCTACTTCGGACTGAGTACGCAATTGAAAAGTAAAGTCCTCTCTCGACGAATAAAAGCCAAACTCTATAAGTCGCTCTTAATTCCCGTCCTGCTATATGGTGCAGAGGCTTGGGCGATAGCAGCAACCGACGTTACGAGTTTTCGAGAGAAAAATTCTGCGAAAGATTTATGGTCCTTTGCGCATTAGCCACGGCGAATATCGCATTCGATGGAACGATGAGCTGTACGAGATATACGACGACATTGACATAGTTCAGCGAATTAAAAGACAGCGGCTACGCTGGCTAGGTCATGTTGTCCGGATGGATGAAAGCAGAGGAAGAGGAAGACCTCCACTCCGTTGGAAGGACCAAGTGGAGAAGGACCTGGCTTCGCTTGGAATATCCAATTGGCGCCACATAGCGAAAAGAAGAAACGACTGGCGCGCTGTTGTTAACTCGGCTATAATCGCGTAAGCGGTGTCTGCACCAATTAAGAAGAAGAAGAAGAATTTTATTTATAAGTTCTTTAGAGACCTGCGAAATACCTTCTTGTACTTTATTATAAAACCAACTAACCTTATCATCCACTTCTTCTATTTTGTATAGCTCAATCCAGTTAGATCTTAAAAAGAAAGGGTTAAGACTCACATAGTCGGCTTTCTTAAGCGAATAAGAAGGTGGATAATTTGGTATTAGACTAGGCTGAAAATCCAAGGAGATCTCCAGAGGCGGGTAATATTTATCCACAGTCGTGAAAGCAAGGGTTTCGTTGATTGAAAGATCCAGATTACTGAAACATAAATCCAACAGCTTATTATTTTTATTTAAGATGTGATTGAGTTGTTGACACTCAATCAGAGCAGTGGTATCGTACAGCAGCTTCTCGCAATCAGAGCGCGGTGTACTGTTGGGCAAATTGTAGTCTCCCACTATCATGATCCTTGAATCCGGAAAATTTTCTCTCAAATGTATTAATGTTTCAGTATGGGCATAGTATATCTTATAAATAGATTGTGGTGGTATATATATCACCCAATGATGATACAAGCATTATCACCTTTGATCCTTATGAAGATCTGCTCTAGGTTATTCTTTCGGCACGATTACGATTCTTTCGGCGCCGCGATTTAATGGTACGGATGGATAGAGGAGGTCCTCAGTATTAAAAAATGTATACGCATATACCGTTCTCAGACTCATAGTTTTCGAGATATTTCACTTTAAAGTTCCACAATTTTATATGCAATTCACTCTTATTTTGTTTTGTTTACCAGTGTTGCCACATATTGTGGCTTAAAAAAACTATTAAACAATTTTCTGTTTAACATATATAGAAAAAATGGTACAAATGGTTTTTGTATCTTATGTTATTTGAAAACTAAAGATAAAAAATAATATTCCTTTGTGTCGAACTACTTTCTGCACTGGCGGCCTTCGGCCGCGCTTCAAAAAAAAAAAATAACCCTGGTGGGTCCAACACCGGGGTGTTCATAGTTCTTTTGAGTCGAACTGCTTTCTGACCGAACACCTACATTAATTAAAAGGAGAGAAATACTGAAAAACTTTGCATTCTATAATAAGTTTTTTCTATTTATTATTGTATATAATCCATATAAATATATGAAACAATATTTCATTTTGAATCATTTATATCTCTAAATATGAAACAGATTTTTGATTATATTTTCAGGATACAAAGTATGGCAACACTGCTATTTGTCATAAATGTAAACACACAAATCTCTTGAAACTTTGAATGTGCAAAATAGTTTTTAAAGTATATTTATTTTCTTAAAAAATATACAATTAGTGTAAATTTTTGATATATACGAATGTGTACAGTGTAATTAAATATATATCAATTAAAAAATGTGTGAAAAGTGGGTTAAACATAGTGAAATAAGGAACATTGTTTTTACGAATTTTTGAACTTTAAAGTGAAATATCTCGAAAACTATGAGCCTGAGGACGGTATATGAGCATATATTTTTTAATCCTGAGGACCTCCTCTATCTATCCGTACCATCAAATCGCGGCGCCGAAAGAATCGTAATATTGCCATTGTTTCCAATGGATATAAGCTCAGCTTTAATTGTTCCTTTAAAAGCAATCAGGACATGATATAGCAATAAAAGGGATAATGAATTATGTATTTGCGGTATAAACCTATTTTTTATTCGTTTGATAAATGTGTAGATATGACAATACTTATTATTTGAAAACACGGAACACTTATTGTTATTGTGAGTGTAATAATATTTATGTAAAATATAAAATGCTTATTTTAAGCAAATATCTAAAATATTAATCAAAAATAGATATTTAGAACAGTCGAAACCGTGTTGTCATACCGTACGGACGCATTTTTTTTCTCTCGCTAGTGCTGTTGTTGAGCATCTGCATTCTAGCGGTGTCTGTGTTATAACGCTACCTTACAGTTGTGCACAAAAAACTTTTTTACTGTTATTTTCTGTTATTGTTAACTTGTGCTACATTCCTACATTTTTGCATACATAAGAAGTAATATTTTCACAATGCCCCCTGGGGCCAACAATCTGGGTGATAATAGGTTTGCCCTATTATCCTCAGCCCAGAAGACTAAAAGAAAAAAACCTGAACAATCAACGTTGTAACTATTTCCGGAACTCCCCATAACAAAGAAGGATGACCCCAAATACCTCGTATTAACTTAACTCAGTCAAGGTCACAATTTATGCCCCCTTTATTTGCCAACTTAGCGACGATAAAATAATTGAAGGTATCAAGGAACTAGGTGTCTCTGCAGTCCATAAGTTTAACAAAATGGTTAAAGGCGTTCGTGTACCTACTGGTTAACATTCAATAAATATACACTTCCTAACAGAATTGAAGTAGCCTGGAGAACCCTAGATATCCGTCCGTACTACCCTAATCCTATGCGCTGCAAAACTTGTCAGCTATTAGGACACACCGCTAAACACTGCGATAAATCTCCTTCCTGTGTCATTTGCAACCTTCCTCCTAACCACTCTCCACCTTCTGATTGCACTAGAGTTTACTGCGCTAACTGCGCAGGTGAACACCCCTCGTCCTCAAATGCTTGCCCTAAATTTATTCAATCGAAAGAAATATTAAAGATTAAAATTATACACAAATGCACCATGCGGGACGCCATTAAAATGTATAAAAATCAACTTCCTTCCACCCCATCTCCCTTCTCCTTCACCAACGTGGCAAAAATGCAAACTAACAGCGATATAAATACAAACTCAAAAAATCCTAATAACAAAAATAATACTTCAATATCAAAAAATTCTAACCTCAATAATAACGCAACAACAACAAAAGCTAACAACGATTCATCCTCCACCAACAATCCCTTGCATCACATAGAACTTCCAGAAACTTCAAAGAATTCCCCTCTTCTATACCCCCCACCCTTGAATTCTTCCCCCTCCCCATCTTTCTCTCCACTTTCTCATCGCCCTCCTCACACACCTTATCTCCCCTGGCATCTTTTGCCATCTCTCCTCTTGCTCATAACACCTATCCAACCACCTCCTCCCTTTCATCTCCGTCACCCTCGTTGATGGAACAATAAATTCCCATAACCTCACATTATTACTTTTGCTTTATTTTTCTATCCATGTTATCCATCCTTCAGTGGAATATCAACGGATACTTAAATAATTACATCGAACTCGAACTTTTAATTAAAACATTCAACCCCTCAGCAATATTATTAAATAAAACTCATCTTGCCAACAATATTGTAGCTCATACCCCCAAGGCATATATAGGTTATTTTTATAACCTCCCCAGCAATACCACCAGCAAACAGGGAATAGCCATTCTAATTAACAGAAAAGTACCACATAACACCCTCCTCCCTACTCCTTCAAACATCTCCTCCCTCTCCATAGAAATTCTTTCTCCTTATAAACTCATCATTACTTGTGCCTATTCCCCTCCTAATGAATCTTTCACGTTAAGTGATATCTGTCATCTCTTCCCGTCTGGAACTACTCCTTTCTTACTGGACGGTGATTTTAACGCTTGGAGCCCCCTTTGGGGGTCTTCCTCAGCTAATCCGCAAGGTCGAATTATTGAAGATGTTATACTTAGTTCTAACTGCATTGTTCTTAATGACGGTTCTCCCACCCACTTTTCCACTCACTCTTCCTTTACACATATTGACCTATCGCTTTTTTCCCCATCCCTACTCACCAAAACCGAATGGCTCCGGATCGATGACCTACATGGTAGCGATCACTTCCCCAATCTTTCTAAAATTTCCTCTCCCCATCATGCATCCTGGTTTAAGACTAGAGTATGCTATAAAACAGACTTGGCTGATTGGGATAAGTTTGAACATTTCTGTGAATTTCATTCCCGTCTTTTCCCCATTTCGTCCAATGTCCATCAGGAGTCCTCACGTATTCAAAAAATTATCCGTTCTGCAGCCAATTATTCCATACCGCAGTCCTCCTCTAAAACAGCCAAACCTGCACCTCGTTGGTGGAATAGTGAACTTTGTGCGTTTAGGCAACAAAAACAATTTGCTTGGCACGAATTCAAGCGCACTCGTTCAAATGCGAACTTAATGCAATACAAAAAATCTAATGCGATTTTTCGTCGTAAGGCGAATGCTGCTAAAGTTCTGTTTTCAAAAGTTCACTAGCGAAATCAATTCCTCTTCTAACCCAAAAAAGATCTGGGCTGACACAAGGAGACTGTCTGGTTTAACCTCCTTTTCTCCGATTTCTCTCCTCAATTCTCCTCGTGGCAATCTTCTATATCCGCAAGATATAGCCTTAGAATTTGCGCTTCACTTTTCCAACGTTTCCTCGGATTCCAGTTTTTCTCCTGAATTTTCCTCCAGCAAACTGTCCGTTATTTCCTCCCCTTACCTGCCTCCCTCGAACTTGTCTTCTTCAGCTAGGTTCTTAGATTCTGATATATCCATTCTTGAACTCCTCTCTGCACTCTCTGTAGTTAAAGGCAAAACCCCTGGAATTGATAAAATATCCTACCCTATCATTAAACACCTCCCACCCTTCCTGCTATCCCGTCTAATTAATCTTTATAATAACATCTTTCGGACAGGCAACTATCCTCTGCTTTGGAAGACCAGCGCTGTCATATCGGCCTATATCCCTCCTGCCTTGCCTAGGAAAACTAATGGAGAAAATCATTGCTATCAGGCTATCCTGGTATGTCCAATCTCACAATCTTATTCACCATAACCAGTTTGCATTTAAGAAAGGGCAGGGGACGTTAGACGCTCTTCTGCATCTTCACCACAAAAATCATGTATCGATACTTTCATTTGATTTTTTAAAAGCTTTTGATCGGATTGGTATACACGTAGTATTAAGGCATTTTAGAAAATGGAAAGTCGGCTCACATATATATAACTTTGTTAAATCTTTTCTCTCTAAACGTAAATTTAGTGTACTTGTTTCTAATGTCCGATCCTCTATACTACCTCTTGATAATGGAACACCCCAAGGTTCCCCCCTTTCAGTCATACTTTTTATTATCGCATTTGATGAAATCAGTACAATTTTATCTGTCTTCCCTAATATCAGTCACCAAATCTATGCTGATGATTTAGTATTATTAAGCGCTCACTCATTGGCCCGGCTCTACTGGTAAAGGTCACCAAAGCTCTCATCTTATCAATAATTAATTACGGCTTAGAAATATATGGACACCATGCTAAAAATCATATCAAGTTGCTTGCCGCACCGTATCATTCTGCTGCCCGTCGTTCTATTCGTGCGTTTCCCACATCTCCGATAAAAAACATATTGCCTGAATCTAGACTGCCTTTTTTAAAAGACAATATGGAAGACAGCTTGTATAAACTCTATCCTAAGCTCATAATCAATCCCAGTTTTATTCTGAAAAAGGATTTCCCCACTCAGCTCTGACACGTATACGATCGCCAAAGATTCAATCATCGTTATACAAATGCGCCATGTTTGTGAAAGTAAATGAGTTACCGCATAAAATAGCTTTACCTTGGAGTATTAAACACCCCCCGTGGAGTGTGAGTGTAGCCTCATTTGTTTCTGATTTAGTTCAACTACGAAAGAACAATACTTATAGCAATGTTTATAAAGCCCACTTCCTGAAATTAAAAGCTCTCTCAAATCAGCTGGTTGGAAACTTCTATTCACAGACGGATCAAAAGTTACTCACACCTCCTTCGCTGCAGTTAGTGAAGATGAAAACCCTATTTCGTATGGCCTGCTATTTTCTTTCTGTTCAATATTTATAGCTGAAGCTACCGCAATTCTTAAAGCTGTTCAATACTCAAAGATAAACAAAGGAAAATATATTATCTGTACTGACAGTTTATCCTGCTTTCTAGCTTTAAAAAACTGCAATAACTCCAATTACATCATTTGCGCCATCAGACATTTTGATATCTCTTCCACATAAACTCAGAATTATGTGGGTTCCCAGCCACTCGGGTATAATTGGAAACCTGCTTGCGGACTCAATTGCCAAGGAAATGTGTCACTCTCCCGCTTACGCATCGCCGCTTGACGTCGCGCCTTTTTCGCTCATCCGCACATTTCTTTAACATTTCAATAATTAACATTAACGTTTGCTTGTTAATTGCACCTTATTCCGGCAATCTTGTTCAAAGAGCCTCGATTTACCGAATGTGTAAATAAATTAAGAATATCATTAAAACTGATTGATTACTTTTATCCCTTAACCGAGTGGTTTTATTTGAAAGTGAAAGTGGTAGGTGTGCTAAAAGATAAAAGGTGAATTGGACACTGCTGCTTTAAACATTGGTCCTTCGAGCCGCTAAGAAAGGCACTATTTGGAAAACAAAACCAAAAAAAAAACAAAACAAAAAAGATTCAAGCGGCAAAATAAGTAAAAAGTGACATACCAATATACAAACATTCATGTGAAAAATTAAAGTGAGGTGACACATACAATATATACAGAAAATATTATAAAATAAAAGGTGCGGTGTCATATACATACATATACACATACAAAAAAAAATTCAAAAAAATGTTCCGTGAGGTGACATATACATACATACATATATAGAAAAAAAACGGTTTGAAAAACTGACACGAAACCGTTCCGTGGTGCGATTCCCAAAACAAAAAAAAATAATAATAAAAAAAACAAATAAATATACATATACATACATACAAGACAGTGCTTAAAACCAAAAAGCCAAACAAAAAAAAAAAAAATAAAATAAAATAATAATATCAAAAGTCGGGCGCGAAATATTATTTAACAAAAAAAAAACAGAAAATCCACACGGGCGCGAAGATTAAAAAATATAGTCTTTGTGAAAATTAAACTTTTATAAATGTGAAACAAAAAAAATTATAATAATAGTAAGAATAATAAAAACCTAAAAGGCCAACCAACAAAGGGAAATTAAGAACAACGGAACAAGGAACACCAAACAGGAAAGGAAACGGACAAGGAAGCAGCTTGGACGCATTGGCAAAAAAAAAAAAATAAGCTCAACCACATTTCAAACCATATAAAGCCCTCAAAGTCCCTTGAAGCGGCACAAAGTGAGTGTATCAACTCCATCTATTATTTTAAATAATTTATACTTATTTGCGTATATGTATGTTAATATTTACAGTTGATCTCTCTAAAACTGTATACGATCCTGTAAATTTTAATAGAACAGTTGCTACCAAACTGTCCGAACTTACGGTTGATTTCCGGGAAACCGAAAACAGTTTGGTACATTATATATGTACATTCAATATATGTATGTATGAACGGTATATAGTATGACATATACAGTATCCGACAAAACTATGTATACCCCATGAAAGTTGAAAAGAAAATTATCATATCTTTAGAAAAGTGAAGTTTATTTTTTTGCATGGTTTTTGTTTTTGCTTATGAGTATACTAAATACAAAAAATTAAATTAATTTTCAGCATTTTAGTGCTATTGACTGCAAAATACGCGGTAATCTGAAAAATAGAAATTCTTAGCAGCGACAGAAGTATGTATACCCGAATAAATTTTGAGGTTACCTTCACACAGAGCTTCAATATTTAGTGTTGAAACCCTTAGCATTAATTACTGCCAATAGACGTCGAGGCATGCTGTCAACCAAGTTTTTAAGGAGTGACTGTGGTATATTTTCCAGGAGTCTTTCAATTTATTAAAAATCTCGCCTTTATTTGAATGGAAAGAAGATCGGTCAAGCTTGTCATCCAAATATTGCCATAAGTGTTCAATGGGGTTTAAGTCGGGGCTTTGGGCAGGCCATGGTAGCAGTTCTATCGATTTTTGTTCGAAGTATTCTTTTGCAACCCGACTTGTATGCTTGGGGTCGTTGTCCTGCTGGTATATGAAGTTATCCTGTATGCCCATTTTTTGCGTAGGTGGCTCCAAATTGGTACTTAACATTTGAACATAAGACTCTCCCGTCATTTTACCTTCGATCATTACGAGATTTGAGAGACCACTGTAGCTAAAACAACCCCAAACCAATACATTTCCGCCTCCAAACTTTATGGTGCTTTGAATGCATTTACTCTGAAGCTTCTCGTGGCTCTTTCGCCAAACTTTTTGCCGTCCTTTAGTATTTTTAAATTCAAATTTGCTTTCATCACTCCAAATTACCTTTTTCCAAAAATTTGGCGGCAGTTTGTAATACTTTTTTGCAAACTCCAATCGTGCCTTTAAATTTTTCTTGCTGATGAACGGTTTTTTAATCTTGTAGTAGCGGAATACCCGTCCTCTCGAATTCTTCGTTGAATTGTTCGCTCGGAAACATCTATTTGAAGGCTCTGCTTAATAAATCGGGCTGATACAGTCGGATCTTTTTTCACTTCTCTCACTATTTTTGTCTCTTCGCGCACTGTAGTTACTCTAGGGCGGCCTGATCTTGGAGCACTCTCTAGCCCACCATTTTTTTGGTAATTTTTGATCACTTTTTGGATTGTGGCCTTGCTTTTAGAATATTTGTTTGCAATTTTTCCGTATCCCATTCCATCTAAATGATCATGAACAATCAATTTTCGCAGGTCAACGCTTATTTCTGCAGATCTTGGCATTTCACTAAATAAAATCTTTATATTATTTACCCAAACACTTTTATCGAGTATAAAATGATGAAATTTTACCTTTGTCGAGTTTGTTTCTAAATATTTGCAAAAACTATTTACGCAAAGAAACACTACGCACAAGAATTGCCACGGTATACATAATTTCGTCGCCTGCAAAGTTCAACTGATCATCAACAAGTGCACATTCTGCAAGCCAAATAAAAGCTAACGGTAAATATCATACCGTTATTATTTGTCAACTTACAGTGTGCACTTACCGTATGTACAATTTTTGAATTGTTGTACTTTTGAAAAAAATATTCAAAGAACAATATAAAATGTGCTGGGGTATACATAGTTTTGTCGGATAATGTATATACCGGCATATACATATCTGTTAAAAGGCCTACTTATGCTTACATTTGTGTATCCAAACACACAACATTAAAAATCAAAAAAAAAAAAAACAAAAAACAAAAAACAAAATTTCAAGTATGACAAAATTTTCCGGCAATACCACTTATACTCAAACCAGTATAAGCAGGATTGCGCAAAAAGTAAGCTAGGGCAATTGCGAAATTTAAAAAGAGAAAGTAAAAATAACAAAACCAAACATACATATATGCCAATAGTTACCACTTTCATATGTACATACCTTTCAAATGTCAGAAACAAAGTGAGAAACGAAATTAATGCGACATAAACCCACATGTATGTATAGTCAGCGAAACTACAATCAACCAACAGTGCATACCTGCACTTCACAATTTTCTATTCCCGCGTTATCCGTACGGCAAATATTATTTACATCCATATGTACATACGGCATACAATTTGCCTATGCCGGCATATACAACGTACACAGGGTACAAAATTAATTGTTGAAATTTTAATTTATTAAAAAATTTAAAAATTTGTTATTAAAAAAAAAAATTTAATCAAGGACAAATAAAACAAAAAATTTTAAGCGTTGGTAGAAAGAAAAAGCAATTAAATACGTATTGCCATTTTCAAGTATTTACACACACTTACTTATATTCAAAGACCAAATCGGCACCTGTCCAGCAATAGCCCTTGTTCTTGTTAAAGCACAAGCAAGCAGGATTGCAAACAAAACAAAACAAAAAAATAAATTTTTTGCATCTTACTTATATACAAAGGTCATCAACCTTTTTCTCCTTTTTGCATTATCGCGCGTATACGCAAGTATTTGCTAACGAGTACGAAACATTAAATAAAATAAAAAACAAAAACAGGAACAAACTAGTAGCTAAATACATAAGCACCGGGAATAAGTAAAACGAAATACGCGTTCGTTATTTGATAGATTGTGTGTACAACAAAAAAAGCTGAAAGATATATGCTACAAAGCAAAAAAAGCTGAAAGATATTTCATATACTAAATTTATTGCTGAGAGTGACAGTCTAATTCGATACTGCACTCCGTTTTCATCTCCACCGATTCAAGACAATTCTGAATCGGTATTAGAAATCAAAAAAGAAAATCTAAGCAATTTCTGGACACGTCTCCAAGCTGCGTATGACGCAATTGTAGAATCTGACGAATCAGATCTATCTGAAAACTTCAAATCTTCAGCATACTCCAAATATGAACACTGCTTAGACCAGTACGAGGAAACGAGAGCTATGATCGCCGACCAATTGAGATTAATTAAAGCAATTGCACCTACTCCCTACAGTAGAGTAGAGCTGCCACAAATTCAAAGTCAAGAGGCGAGTTCAGGCATTCACCTTAAAGTGCCAGCATGCGATACAGAAATATTTCATGGAGGTTATGAACAATGGCCGTCCTTCCGGGACATGTTTACGGGCGTGTACATAAACCATCCTAAATTATCTAATGCACAAAAATTGTATCACCTCCGATACAAAACAAAAGGTCAAGCAGGGGTATTAGTCACACAGTTCGCTCTTAATGACGAAAATTTCAATTATGCATGGAAAGCTCTAAAAGCTCGTTACGAAAACGAAAGAATATTAGTCGACAAACAAGTCACTATATTAATGAATTTACCAAAAATTCAAAAAGAAACAAGTGAAGAATTTATACAACTTCAATCCACTGTTTCAAATTGCTTGTCGGTTCTAGCGACACAGAATGTTCCCACAGACAATTGGGACCCCATTCTGGTAAATATATGCACATCCGCATTACCAGAAAAATCGTTACTTTTGTGGGAGCAATCGCTCTCATCACGAAGAAAGTGCCCAACGTGGCAACAAATGACCGATTTCTTAACTACCCAATACGAAATTGCAGAAAGGGTAGATGAAAAAATGGTCAGAACTAAAAACGTTCAACACGAGTAACATTAACTTAAATCGTAGTTTTTTTCAAAACACAAGCGTTCACATCGGAACAAAATAAACATACGTCATGCGAACTGTGTAAAGGAGGGCACAGGCTGAAATCTTGCGAGAAATTTAAAAAACTAAACATTAACGAAAGAAACAATTTCGTAAGAACAAAAAAACTTTGTACCAACTGTTTGTCTCATGCGCATGCGCTCAAAGATTGTGTAAGCAAATTTAATTGCGTTTATTGCCATAAACGACATAGCTCAATGCTTCACATTACAAATTTTTCCAGCTTTGCTCAAAATAACGCTAATGTTAAAAGAGCTGCGGGATTAGTTGCAACAGCAAATCCCGATTTACAAAATTCAGAAAATTGCCAAGAAGCACCGTGCTGCTCAAAGGCTTTAAAAACTCAGACGCTACACAGCGAAAACCAAAGCAGTGTATTATTACCCACAGCAGTGGTCTCCATCGAGCACCGAGGAGAACTGTTTAAACTTAGGGCCTTAATAGACCAAGGATCTCAACGATCTTTTATAGCGTCAAGGGCACAAAGTAGGCTACAACTGCCAACAAAACTAGCTAATTTTGAAATTACGGGAATGGGCGGAAGAGTAGTACAAAACTCAAACAAAATCTGCCCCATTCCCTTATTTCCCCCCAAGCGGATAAGCGCATTCAAGCAGAAGTTATTGTCTTACCGCAACTAACAAACATGCTTCCAAGCTATCATATAAATAGCAAGCATTGGCAAAAGGTTTCACACCTTAAGTTAGCAGACCCCAACTGCAACACTCCCGCTCAAATAGATATTCTATTAGGCAGCGATCTCATACCTCAAATTATTCTCGAAGGTGTTGAGAAAATTGCAAAAACACTTCTGGCGCAAAATACCATTTTCGGATGGGTCCTAAGCAGACTAGTTGCGGAACCAGTCACAACAATGACAACTCAAGTTGAGGAAATCTCAAACGAATACCTCAATACACAACTCAGGAAGTTTTGGGAGTTAGAAAAACTCCCCCCCATATCAATCACAACCCCAGAAGATCGATATTGTGAGGATTTTTGCAAAATCCACAACTACTCGATTAGATAATGCCGGTACGTCGTACGACTACCACTAAAGCCAGAATTTCCCCACACTCGCCTTAGGTCATTCTCGTACCTCTGCTATCCAACAGTATGGAAAAAAACCTACTTAAAAAAGGCGAGCTAAAACCAGAATACGATAGGGTTTTAGAAGAATACCTCCATTTAAATCACATGGAGGAAGTCAGCCCTGGCGAAAAACTTATAAAAAGTAAATACAATTCCTTTTACCTGCCACATCATGCAGTAATAAAGCCAGACAAAAAAACCACAAAGGTAAGAGTTGTCTTTAATGCATCAAAATCATCAAGTTCGGGGAATTCCCTAAATGACATTTTATTTACGGGACCCACGCTTCAGCCAGATTTAATGCTCCTCATACTAAATTGGCGTATATACAAATACGTTTTCAATGGGGATGTTGAGAAAATGTATCGACAAATAGTCGTACATGATGATGATGATCAAGATTTTCAGCGAATTAGTTTTCCGAAAATCTCCCAATAGTCCACTACGCGACTTTAAATTAAAAACAAGTTATCTTTGGCGTAAACTGTGCCCCATACCTCATGCCATTCATACACTCCACGCAACTGGCAGAAGACACAAAGTCAGAATTTCCTCTGGCAACACAAGTGTTGAAAACACAAACATATGTAGACGACATTTTCCTGTCCGGAAACCACAATCTTCCACAGGCATACGAGTCACTAGCACAAGTGACTTCAAGCGCTCAATACCAGCAGGGTTTCCAGTTGAAAAAGATACCAGCGGAACCACCAATATTATCTTTAAAGGACATACACTGAAAGAAAATCTATATTAGACACTAATTTCCTTAAATTCGAAAAGGAAAGCACAACAAAAACTTTGGGGATACAATGGAATGCGATATCTGACCAGTTTTCATACACTAATGAGTCAATATCCGCACTATCAGCTATAACAAAGAGGCAAATTTTATCCTCGGTGGCAAAACTTTTCCACCCCGCAGGATGGCTTTCGCCAATTATGATACAAGCAAAGATTCTAATACAAGAATTGTGGCTAGACGGAACTGACTGGGATGAACAAGTGAAACCACTTCGTTTAGAAAAGTGGTCCCAGTTCGCGTGTAATCTGAATAATATCTCACAGATACAAATCCCACGATGGATAAATTATGCCCCAGCACAAAGTCGAACTACATGGCTTCTGTGATGCCTCTGAAAAGGCATATTGTGCCACCATCTATGTGCGCACACAATCTGACACAGCGACCACCAGTCACCTACTGGTAGCCAAGGCAAAGGTGGCTCCGCTAAAAACAATAAGTCTGCCACGACTGGAACTATGTGGTGCGCTACTACTAGCCAAACTCGTATCCATGGTGCAAACGCATCTAAATATGACCAAATACAAATTGTATCTCTGGTCTGATTCTGAAATTGTATTAGCCTGGTTAGAAAAACCTCCACATGCATGGAAGACGTATATTTTAAATCGAACGTCTCAAATCCTTGACCTAGTGGGATCAGCCACTTGACGACACGTGGCCAGTGCTGACAATCCTGCTGACCTAGGTACAAGGGGGTGCAAGCCTCTGCACCTTGCAACCACCACTCTTTGGTGGAATGGCCCTCGATGGTTAATAGAATCTCCCGATTCTTGGCCACGATCGCCCATACGCAATATAATTGCCCCCGAAAATCGAAAAATCGACTCTTTTCACACGATATTGGATGATACTGACATCCTTGAGCGATTTTCATTATACCCTCGAGCCCTCAGGGTAATCGCTTACATGCTCAAATTCATAAAGCGACTCAAACTTAGAATTAAGGGAATACGCACAGTATATTCTCAAGGCGATACATTGACGCAACTAGACCTAGAAAAGGCAAAGGTCGCTCTTATCACTTATACTCAGTCGCGCCACTTCAGCTGCGAGATTTCACTACTAAGAGAATCGAAGCCGATTAACAAAAGGAGCTCACTCTTAGTACTAAATCCATTTCTGGATACGAAAGGTCTGCTTCGTGCTAATGGTCGGCTTGCTAACTCAAGCCTGACATATAACGAACGCCATCCTCTAATAATACCAGAGAAGTCTCGACTTGCAACATTGCTACTCAAGTATGTACACATACTAATGTTGCACGCGGAATATCGCCTAATGCAATATATAATCCGCCAAGAGTTCTATATTCCACGGTTTAAGACTCAAATAAAAAAGTGCATTTTCATGTGCAAGATCTGTACTATGCATAAACAGAAGATGAGGACGCAGATTATGGCAGCACTTCCACCGGAACGCTGCAACTTCGCTCTGCCTTTCACTATCACAGGTGTTGATTTTGCTGGGCCTTTTCAGATAAAGGCGTCCATGCTAAGGTCTCCTACCCTAATGAAAGGCTACGTGGCTGTCTTTGTCTGTTTTACGACAAAAGCAGTGCACCTCGAGCTATGTACTAATCTGACAAAAGAGGCTTTTCTCGCGGCATTTGCTCGTTTCGTCGGACGACGCGGTTTTCCGTCCAAACTTATGAGCGACAATGGAAAAACCTTTATCGGAGCTCAAAGAGCCACAGAAAAACAGTTTGTGGACTTTGTTAAACAAGTCTCCCCTGAGATTGTACAAAAGTATGCCCCCAAGGCAATAATTGGCCATTCATCCCCCCAAGAGCTCCTCATATGGGTGGTTTATGGGAATCAGCTGTAAAAAGCTTCAAATCCCACTTACAAAAGGTAGCTGGAAACTACAAATTTAATTACGAAGAATTTACAACTCTATTAATTCGCATTGAAGCCGTTCTCAATTCACGGCCACTAACAACACTCTCGCAAGATCCCTCAGATCTCACAGCCCTAACACCAGGGCACTTTCTCAAAGGAGCACCCATTCTGGCCACACCTGAGCCAGGCGTGGAGACGTTTGTCTCCTACCTACCAAGTGGCGACTTGGCCGTATAGAAAAGCTCCATTATGGCTCAGACGGTCACATCCGCGTCGTTGATCTCCGTACTCAAACCGGAATACTCACCAGACCGCTGGTTAAATTATGCTTTCTACCAACCGCGGATAATAACGAAAATCCGATACTAAACAATCCGAACATAATGCCGTAACGCAAATGACAATAAATCAATAAAATCGCAACCCGCAACCAACCGTTAACAATAGCAATAAAAATTACAAAAAAAAACATGGTCAATACGACGACCCAGTCATGCCACCTAACGTGGCACAATCACATATACTATTTATATACTACCATGTATATTCAAATACAATTTCTTACAGAGTTCAAGATGGACGTGGACATGAATACAACACCAACTGTTCGGTCAGCCACCAACGAGCCACTTATTGGGTCTACTCCTCCGAAGCACTCAACCAATGCGACAGTATCGACTGCTGCTTCTGGTAGTGGTTCACGAGCAGCCCCATCAACGCCATCCGCTCAAGTCGAGCCGCGTCGCATTCGATGCCCGCTGTGTCGCCGGAAACATCGGCTCCAACACTGTGGGCTCTTTAAGGAGCTAACACCAACCCAACGACAGCGTGTGGCCCAGGCACATGAGCACTGCCTCAACTGCCTGTCGCACACGCATGGGGCGCAGGAGTGTGTCTCAGCCGAATTATGCCACACGTGTGGAAGACCACATCATACGCTGCTGCACAGGACCCCACGACGCGATGTAGGTCGGCCAGTTGCCCCAAGCACGGGTAGATCAACGCAAGGAAACCGGACGGTGCGACGCCGAACTACTGCAGCCCGGCCTGCGCCCCATCAATGGCGTTCGCACCACGTTGCACCAACCAGGCGTCGTCCAAAAGCGCCACAGCATCGCCCCGCTACTGGACTCAGCAACGTAGTGGCCACACTCCAGCAACTGCAAAGATTGCTAGGCTGAATATTCGCCTAGGGGGGCCGGGATGGCTAAATGAAATAAATTAAGAATATCATTAAAACTAATTGATTACTTTTATCCCTTAACCGAGTGGTTTTATTTGAAAGTGAAAGTGAAAGTGGTAAGTGTGCTAAAAGATAAAATTTCGTTAAGGGCGATATCTATCGGCTCATCGCTCAACTGAGAAGCACCAATTTAGCTGTTGATTTGGTAATTTACAATCACCACTACTCAAGAATTAACCCAAATCGCACGAAACCAAACTTTCCGACCTCTCTGCCAGTCAATCTCATCACTCCGTACGTCAGACTCCGCATTGGACACACTATCATTACCAACGCACACCTTCTGGATGGTAGTCACATCAGCCAATGTCCCTTTTGTGAGTCAACGGTTAGTGTGCTACACCTACTCGTTTTTTGTCCTGCTCTGGACAGCCTAAGACTTAAAAACTTTAACAATGATGATCCTATTCAGCTTTTAATGAACCCAACTATTAGCAACATATCTAAAATTTACAGTTATATGAAGGATAGAGATCTCCTTCGTTGTATTTAAACAAGTTTCTAATTTTTCCCACCAGTCAGCCGAAAGCCTATGATGCTAGCGCTGCGTACTTTAGTTTATACAATAATTTGTTTATTATGTAAGCTTTAATAAAATGAAATAAAATAAATAATAAAAAAAAATATGTAGAAATATTGTAGTGAAGTGTAAGTGTATAAAAAGTGCAAAATATGAAAGAAAAAGTTACTGTAAATCGAGAAATTGCAAAATTAAATTTGCGAAATTTTCAACTTTAAATGCATATATCTCGAAAACTATAAGTTTGCGGCGGCTATAATTATATATTTTCTTAATCTGGAGCATCAGCCCTATCCAACCATGTCACTTTTAACCCTGAAATCGTGGGATTCTTTACTAAAGTTTTCCCATTTTAATAAATTGTTATGTATATAATCATGCTTGTTCTTATTGTCCAAAATGCTTTTCTTATCAATCTTGTCCGAAAAATATTTCCTCATAGAAGGTTGTTTCGCGAAAAAATTACTGTACATTCGAAGATTCAAGAAATGTCTGTGGCAACACGTGCGTTTTCGGTTGGTCATTGAAATAGACGCACTTTACATTTATTTGGCTTGCGTAACCAAGTGCAGTTTTTCTATTGAGAAAGTACTAAAAATAAACAAATAAATTATTTCGAAATTTTTTTTGAAAATTATTGGGAAAATCTATTATTCTGAGCTTATTGGAATGTGAAAGAGTAGACTTTTTTCACTCCCAAGAATAGAAACATCACCAAACAGATAAAACGCAGCAATAAAACCGTTGATAGATATTTAGAGGCATATGGAAAAAACTTTAGAGGAAAAAAAAGCCGTGTCTGAACAATCAGTACGCAAAATTGTTAGAATGGCTTCAAATTCAACAAAGTCTGCAGCTAAGATTAAGGAATTAGCCGGAGTAAAAGCAAGCCTTTCAACTGTTCAACGTACAATCAGAAATGCAAAACACCTAAATCGTATAAAAATCAAGAAAAACCCCCTCTGAATGAACTACGCAAAGAAAAACGGCTTCGATTCGCGAAAGAATACATGTCGTGAAATGTTCTATTTGGCACTCGACTTAATGATTGGCGTTCAGTTGTCTTTACTGATGAAAAACGTTTTAATTTAGATGGCCCTGATGGCTTTTAATACTATTATCACGATTTGGAGTAAGTAAAGTCGTTTATTTCGAGTCAAAACGTTAATGAAACTTAAACTTAACAAAAACTTAACATAAATGAAAATGTTAGGGGCTGGCAAACACGGAAGGTATACGAAGGAGGAAAGCAATACGAAGAAAAGGAAACATTAACTGCAGCTATTAAACGTGCTTGGAGGAGATTTCCTTCATTCATACATAGATTCTTTTGTATCATTCTATGAAGGACCGTATATATGAAGTTATTACAGAAATTATTAGTTTTTATTTCTAATAAATCACTTCACTAAAAATCTGGGCTGCGATTCAGAATAGCATCCCCGATTTCGGGGTTAAAATGGGTATGTACGGATAGGGAGGTCCCCAGATCAAGAATATATATATATATAGTTGCCGCTGATATATGGTTTTTGATATATTTGCATTTAAAGTTCAAAAAATTAATTATTTAAAATGAGTGTTTCTCCGAATTATAGTGATTTTATACTTATATTTTTAACTTTTTATATCCAATAACACTTCACTAATTCGTTTCTAGTCATTTATTTTATAATAAATAGTGCAATAATAACTTTAATTCCATATATCAAACTTTAGTCAAAACTATTTATTCATAAAATAAGAAAATAGTTGTAAACAAGCAAAAAATTAGTGTTACCATATGTTGTAATGGAATAAAAATAAGACAAAAGAAAGATTATGACGTTATCACTAAATTCATTATCGTGTGGTGAGTAATGTAAAACCTTTCAGAATTCTACATTATCTTGATAAATCCCGGTGTTGGATCGGCCAGGGTTATTTTTTGAAGCACGGCCGAAGCCCGCCAACCAAGAAAGGAATTATATGCGGAAAACTAATGTGTTATATTTCCTGTCATTGGGGTATTATTTGTTTTCTTTATTTCTTTTGGTTCTTCCAAAAATATGAACTTAAGGTAGCACTGATTATTAGTTAAAATGCAAGCCTTTTGTTATTGTGTGAACAAAAATAAACGAACAAAAGTTAAATATTGAATAAGTTATTTTGGCACTATTTAATATAAAATAAATGGTTAGAAACGAATTAGTGAAGTGTTAGTGGATATAAAAGTTAAAAATATAATTATATATTTATATCCATTTTTTTCAATCATCATTATAATAATAAATATTTAAACAATTTTAATCAAGTAAACGTGCGTCTAACCTATTGACCAGTAGAGTATATTCTTGATCTGGAGGACCTCCTCTATCCGTACATACGAATTTTAACCCCGAAATCAGGGGATGCCATTCTAAATCCCAGCCCTAAGGTTTTCCCAAGAAAAATAAAAAGCTTAAAATATTGCAAAACAATAATTGTAAATTGATTAATTCAATATTTACATTTAAATTTTTCCTGTGTTAACTTATACAGCATATCGAAGTCCCCGACGGTTTGTGGTTTATAACCTAATCGTGTTTCAGGCCTTAACACAGTATTACAAAAATTATTTTGTGTCGTAACAACATTCCGTGATGAGGACACACTGAAGCAAGTGCTAATATCTCGAGCATTAAATAAGTGTAAGGGTATATCATCACAAATACTCATATTCAATACTTGACTTCCATTTTGTGATTGGATGCATCCAGCTGTTTTGGACACGGTATAAAATTTAGCACACTTTAAATTTGTTCCATATTTTGTTGTCATATATTCTGGAAATATATCAGAACGAAGTACATGTTTCGCAGTAACTCGCGGGAAAATACACAACGAAAGCATAACTGAATTATTTCAAATAATGACAGGGAATTTTACACTTTTCGTACATATAAAAATATTTGCTTTTGATTATTCCAATGTTATACTTTCACGATTACTAATAAGAAATATTTGTGCTAATATATTCAGTTTAGGGATGGCATGCTTATTCCACTCATAGTATTAATCGACTATTTCCTGCAAGATGGTATCTGTTATGAAACTTGTTAAATGGAGTTTACATTGGGACTTAACATCGAAACATTTTATTTTTGTGCAACTCTGTGCGTCCACATGTAGGTCTACGATTACATGGGGCAACTTTAGTTGCTAATTTTCGGGCGATTCTCTTTTTCTGTCGCCCATTACCTTCACACGAGAAACTTGTGTTGCGCAACTCTGTTCGAGATTTTTTCTCATTCTCTTTCACTTTACTTTAACCCATTGTCTACTCTTTACTTTAACCCATTGTCGTTTCTTTTTCCTTATAGGTATTTGGGCCACTCTATCACATATATTTATCCTGATTTCCTGCAAGATGGTATCTGTTATGAAACTTGTTAAATGGAGTTTACATTGGGACTCAACATCGAAACATTTTATTTTTGTGCAACTCTGTGCGTTCACATGTAGGTCTACGATTACATGGGGCAACTTTAGTTGCTAATTTTCGGGCGATTCTCTTTTGCTGTCGCCCATTACCTTCACACGAGCAACTTGTGTTGCGCAACTCTGTTCGAGTTTTTTTCTCATTCTCTTTCACTTTACTTTAACCCATTGTCGTTTCTTTTTCCTTATAGGTATTTGGGCCACTCTATCACATATATTAATCAGCTCTGTCAATTAAGAAATACATTTTATTTATTAAAACAAAGATATATCACCCTTTTTACTATCGTCTGAATCAATTTGTATGGCTTCCTCCATACATTTCACAATATCTTTAATTAATTCGATTTTTTCGTCATACTCCATTTTCTAAAATATTTATATTATATTATGTATATTTGTGTACATATTTGCAAGTTACTTACCAAAAGATGAAATTAAATTTTTTAAATATATTCAAAATATTAATTTCAAAAAAATATACGCAAATGCAACCATGTACTACGAAAGAAAGAACACGAATGCCGAAAAACGTCGCAGCGAACTGCTACGAATAAGAACACAAAGCGAGTTGCTGAACACTGGAAACTCGGCGCGATTCTCCTCTCCTCGTCGTCCCCTCGCCTATAAACTAAGAGTTGCCGCAACAAAAGTTGCCGTGTGTAATAAGGCTCTAGGGAAAGAGCTAAGAATGATAGAAACAAGATTGCGCAATGCGCATGTTTGCTTTCAGTCAGCTGTTCTTGCTTACGTCACGGTTAACTTATTAATCGCCCGCGCTTTTGAAAGTGAATTCGAATTGTGTTTTCAAGTGTTGTTTTAATTGTTAAATTTTATATTTTTTGAAATGAGTTGCGCAGTGTTGGGTGCAATAATAATAATGGTAAAAACTGTGCTACGAAATGGAGATTTTTCCATTTTCCTAAAGATAAAAGAGTGATAAAACAATGGATAATTTTTGTCGTCGTATGGACAAAATTAATGCAACTTGCAGTTTGAAATGGGTAAGTATAGCATTTTGATTACAATAATTTTACTTTTATAACCAAACACTCTTGCAGGTTTAAGTTCGCGGAATCCAACTAAGTTACTGCCTAGCGCTTTTCCCACGTTAACCACTGCTCCTGCAGAGGCTAATGAACGGCAGAAAAGGATGGATTCTCGTTCCAAAAAAGAAATGTTAACAACACTGTTGAAGAATACCGCCCTGTTGAAGTAATTCAAGAAGACGAGGTTGGAGAGGCACCTCAAACTGCAGGAGAGGAGGTCATCGATGAAAAATACGAGAAAATACTGCATTTGGAAACAGAACTGTTACTTCTAATTGATATTGAAGAAGTATCTTTTTCTTACACAAGTATGTGTATTTCTTATTGTTTTTAGACATAAAGACATATACTAAAAAGTATTATAAATTATATTCTAAACCTAAAACTACAGAAAACATTCTTATATAAAAATGTATTGATGTTAACAAATGCAGATATGTACTAACATACAAACTAAGTTTTTGGACTGTTTCTTATCCCAATTATAATAATAATCTAACAATTTATTCCATTTATTTATACGCATGTATGTATGTTTATTATATTTTTACCGGTAATATTTTTCAACGTGTGTCAGTTGATCTAAATTCCACTGACCCAATTGAAAAAATAATGACTTGGAGATTATCAACAACGACGGACTTGAGAATTTGGCAGGGTACATCTGCCACAAACTCGGTAAAGACAACCCTGAAATTTGCGCCAATTCAGAAAATTGTTCGTCTTATACTTGGGTGGATCACCTTTCTGAAGGAGGACTCTCAAAACCAACAGATATGTTAATGGAGCATATGAGAGCCTTGCAAGCAGTATTTCACGATGTAAATGGTTACTGATTTGCATATAAGTATGTATGTATTGTATGTATGTATTACGCCCAGAAGCACTTAGATTTAAGTAATTTTGTAAATGGTAGCTCGAAAGTAAAATAATTGATTTTCATAGCTAGAATGTATTTTAGGATTCGTTCCTTAAATAAAAATTAATTAAACATATGTATAGCAAAAAAAGAAAATTAAATAAGACAATAAATTAATGCTTGGTCACAAAATAATTAATATTTTTATTTGCATAAATGTATATGGTTGAAACAAACACAGAAAAGAGACAAAATTAAATAATACAATGAGAATACAATTACATGAATATGGAGGTAAATGTTCACTATAAAATATTCACTTATATTGATATCTTTTATTAATATTCACTTATATTGATGTTAAATTTGATGATATTCATGTTTTTGTATGCCTGCAATACAAAATTTCTTCTTATTGCAAAGAAAAACAAACAACTGAAAATCAGCTGATTGTACGTTGGTCAACCGTGACGTAGATGCGCACAACGAACAAAATTTGAACTCGTCATTGCAAAAACTTGTTTCTATCATTCTTGGGAAAGAGCCAGACTACTCGAATCTATATTAGTTTTTCTGTTGTTGACAGTGCTTGGCACAATTCAGATTTCTTTGGCGCCGCGATTTGAAGATACCTTTGGAAAGAGGAAGTCCTCCTGATTAAAAAATAGGTAGCTACCGCAAATGCTTAGTTTATGAGATATTCGACCTTAAATTTCAAAACTTCCCAAAATTCGAATATTTCAACAAGCTATTTTACCACAGTAAACACACTTTACTCACATTTTTCACTTCAAATTAATTAAATTAAACTATAAATTCTTAAATAGATCCACATTTTACACTTTTAACAGCTCTTTTACCGAAGAAATCTTTATTTTAAAAGTCACATTTTACACTCGTAGTGAACACCATATGTGTGCTAAAAATTACGACGAAATGGAGCGCTGCCATGTGATGAAAGGGAAATTCCCCTGAAATTCCCTTTTTCACAAAAATTCTTCTATCTATTCATACCTGGATATGTTCTTTATTTAATTTAATTAAGAAATAAGTAATATAATATTAATCACTCGGCGAAATCAACGACAAGAGTGAAGGAACTCAATGAAAAAATATTTGCGTGGAGACCAGTCCGAACGTGTCGTATGGCGCAGGGAAATGAATGTAAGTGATAGAACTCGACGAAATCACCGACAAGAGTGAAGGAACTCGATGAAAAAATATTTGTGTGGAGACCTATCCGAACGTGTCCTTTGGTGTAGGTGAATGAATGTGAGTTATAGCACTCGGCGAAATCAACGTCAAGAAGTGTGGCCGCAAGCCGATTTTCACCTTGCGCTGTGGCGCGCCGCCTTTTCGCTCGTATCTCGGGAACGGTTCGTCCTACGGCCATGATCACATATTATATTTCGATAGCAAATGACGTGACAAATAACTTTTGTCTTATACATTTTGCAATGAGATGCGTATTTCAGGAACTAGGTAGACAATTTCACGATTTTAGGCGTATTTCCGAAATTTCAAGGCCGGAGTTGGTGTTGAAGATGCAATCGATCTCAAAACAAAAAGTTGCACTGGAATCAGGAAGTACTAAGGCAACTTTTCCACTATCAATAGAAATCCCGAATCGAAAAAAGTCCGGAATCGACCCACCCTAGTAATACATGTGCAACCAAAATTTAATAAAATGAAATTTGTGTGATCTCAATGAAGTGATTTAGTTACTAATGCATAGTTAGTTTATTTTTGTATTTTAGTTGTTATATTTAATAATAAAAACATACTGAAACTTAAATTATGTGTATTAAATTATTTGCTACTTGGTTTTTTATATTTGCCGCATTATTGAGTTTAAGTTCGAACCACAACAAAATCTAGTGAATTTCATCACACTCAAATCAATTCTTTCGATTTGAAATTTCGGTATCAAAATGAAATCGCGCGATTTCCAGCACATGCCTGATATATTTATTACTCATTGTATTCTCTCTGGTTGGGTATGTGAGAGAGCTGTATTTGTATATATTTTTCCCTGCTAAAAATGGGATATCAAATAACTTATTTTTTCATTATTCCCTGATTGGGCATACATGCTATCTTCATATGGCTTAAATACATATATTTATTTCTCTTCATATTCTCTGGTTGAGTGTGGGAGAGAACTGCAAACAATGGATAATTTTTGTCGTCGTACGGACAAAATTAATGCAACTTGCAGTTTGAAATGGGTAAGTATAGCATTTTGATTACAATAATTTTACTTTTATAACCAAACACTCTTGCAGGTTTAAGTTCGCGGAATCCAACTAAGTTACTGCCTAGCGCTTTTCCCACGTTAACCACTGCTCCTGCAGAGGCTAATGAACGGCAGAAAAGGATGGATTCTCGTTCCAAAAAAGAAATGTTAACAACACTGTTGAAGAATACCGCCCCTGTGTGAAGTAATTCAAGAAGACGAGGTTGGAGAGGCACCTCAAACTGCAGGAGAGGAGGTCATCGATGAAAAATACGAGAAAATACTGCATTTGGAAACAGAACTGTTACTTCTAATTGATATTGAAGAAGTATCTTTTTCTTACACAAGTATGTGTATTTCTTATTCTTTTTAGACATAAAGACATATACTAAAAAGTATTATAAATTATATTCTAAACCTAAAACTACAGAAAACATTCTTATATAAAAATGTATTGATGTTAACAAATGCAGATATGTACTAACATACAAACTAAGTTTTTGGACTGTTTCTTATCCCAATTATAATAATAATCTAACAATTTATTCCATTTATTTATACGCATGTATGTATGTTTATTATATTTTGTACCGGTAATATTTTTCAACGTGTGTCAGTTGATCTAAATTCCACTGACCCAATTGAAAAAATAATGACTTGGAGATTATCAACAACGACGGACTTGAGAATTTGGCAGGGTACATCTGCCACAAACTCGGTAAAGACAACCCTGAAATTTGCGCCAATTCAGAAAATTGTTCGTCTTATACTTGGGTGGATCACCTTTCTGAAGGAGGACTCTCAAAACCAACAGATATGTTAATGGAGCATATGAGAGCCTTGCAAGCAGTATTTCACGATGTAAATGGTGCTGATTTGCATATAAGTATGTATGTATTATGTATGTATTACGCCCAGAAGCACTTAGATTTAAGTAATTTTGTAAATGGTAGCTCGAAAGTAAAATAATTGTTTTTCATAGCTAGAATGTATTTTAGGATTCGTTCCTTAAATAAAAAATTAATTAAACATATGTATAGCAAAAAAAGAAAATTAAATAAGACAATAAATTAATGCTTGGTCACAAAATAATTAATATTTTTATTTGCATAAATGTATATGGTTGAAACAAACACAGAAAAGAGACAAAATTAAATAATACAATGAAAATACAATTACATGAATATGGAGGTAAATGTTCACTATAAAATATTCACTTATATTGATATCTTTTATTAATATTCACTTATATTGATGTTAAATTTGATGATATTCATGTTTTTGTATGCCTGCAATACAAAATTTCTTCTTATTGCAAAGAAAAACAAACAACTGAAAATCAGCTGATTGTACGTTGGTCAACCGTGACGTAGATGCGCACAACGAACAAAATTTGAACTCGTCATTGCAAAAACTTGTTTCTATCATTCTTGGGAAAGAGCCAGACTACTCGAATATATATTAGTTTTTCTGTTGTTGACAGTGCTTGGCACAATTCAGATTTCTTTGGCGCCGCGATTTGAAGATACCTTTGGAAAGAGGAAGTCCTCCTGATTAAAAAATAGGTAGCTACCGCAAATGCTTAGTTTATGAGATATTCGACCTTAAATTTCAAAACTTCCCAAAATTCGAATATTTCAACAAGCTATTTTACCACAGTAAACACACTTTACTCACATTTTCACTTCAAATTAATTAAATTAAACTATAAATTCTTAAATAGATCCACATTTTACACTTTTAACAGCTCTTTTACCGAAGAAATCTTTATTTTAAAAGTCACATTTTACACTCGTAGTGAACACCATATGTGTGCTAAAAATTACGACGAAATGGAGCGCTGCCATGTGATGAAAGGGAAATTCGCTGAAATTCCCTTTTTCACAAAAATTCCTCTATCTATTCATATGGATATGTTCTTTATTTAATTTAATTAAGAAATAAGTAATATAATATTAATCACTCGGCGAAATCAACGACAAGAGTGAAGGAACTCAATGAAAAAATATTTGCGTGGAGACCAGTCCGAACGTGTCGTATGGCGCAGGGAAATGAATGTAAGTGATAGAACTCGGCGAAATCACCGACAAGAGTGAAGGAACTCGATGAAAAAATATTTGTGTGGAGACCTACCCGAACGTGTCCTTTGGCGTAGGTGAATGAATGTGAGTGATAGCACTCGGCGAAATCAACGTCAAGAAGTGTGGCCGCAAGCCGATTTTCACCTTGCGCTGTGGCGCGCCGCCTTTTCGCTCGTATCTCGGGAACGGTTCGTCCTACGGCCATGATCACATATTATATTTCGATAGCAAATGACGTGACAAATAACTTTTGTCTTATACATTTTGCAATGAGATGCGTATTTCAGGAACTAGGTAGACAATTTCACGATTTTAGGCGTATTTCCGAAATTTCAAGGCCGGAGTTGGTGTTGAAGATGCAATCCGATCTCAAAACAAAAAGTTGCACTGGAATCAGGAAGTACTAAGGCAACTTTTCCGCACTATTAGAAATCCCGAATCGAAAAAAGTCCGGAATCGACCCACCCTAGTGTACACATGTGCAACCAAAAATTTAATAAAATGAAATTTGTGTGATCTCAATGAAGTGATTTAGTTACTAATGCATAGTTAGTTTATTTTTGTATTTTAGTTGTTATATTTAATAATAAAAACATACTGAAACTTAAATTGTGTGTATTAAATTATTTGCTACTTGGTTTTTTATATTTGCCGCATTATTGAGTTTAAGTTCGAACCACAACAAAATCTAGTGAATTTCATCACACCTCAAATCAATTCTTTCGATTTGAAATTTCGGTATCAAAATGAAATCGCGCGATTTCCAGCACATGCCTGATATATTTATTACTCATTGTATTCTCTGGTTGGGTATGTGAGAGAGCTGTATTTGTATATATTTTTCCCTGCTAAAAATGGGATATCAAATAACTTATTTTTTCATTATTCCCTGATTGGGCATACATGCTATCTTCATATGGCTTAAATACATATATTTATTTCTCTTCATATTCTCTGGTTGAGTGTGGGAGAGAACTGCAAACAATATAAGCTTTTCACGCGGTGAGTTCCATGGTTGTGAGGTGAATTTCCCGTTTCAAATTTTACAAATGTTCGATATCGAACATGCACCTATGTCTTTATGTTCTCTGACATAAAGCTGTTCCCATTTGAGCATTTTTGTTGTTTCAATGTAACTTAAAACTCACCGTCGCTTTTACGGTCTCTTACGGGCATGTTTGCCAAAATTGGATATTTTCAGTATAAAGGAGTTTGTTTTCCTGACGAGATTGCCTTTTAACACATCTTGCGCCAAGCAAAATCGCGATTACTCATTCGGGCCAAAATATTTTTTTCTGATAACATTTTGTTTATGTCCATTTATTGTGTATTTAAAATCAGAAAGTGAAAATTTTCACGTTTTCCATGATTTTTCATCAATTTTCCGTGTGGGCATCGGAGATCACGCGATCACAGGAAGTAAAATTACTTAAAAATCACCGGTATACAATTAACATTTTTTTCTTTCTTTATTGCTTTAGACGAATTAATGCAGCTAATTATATATATGTACATATATACCAAGGAAAAAACTTAATGATGAAGATATAAATGAAACTTTGAATCTGATCTCTCCGATCTGTCAGATTTTTGTGACTCAGAAGACGATGATGATGTTGATAGAGACAAGAATTATATTAATTCTAGTAGTTGTGATGAAGTGTCAGATTTGAATGTTATCATTGTTTTTGTTTGGTAAAAAATTGGTTATTCCAATAAAAAAAGGAAAAAAATAGTATTACAAAGAACCATCCACCTTTTCCATTGAACAAATACCCCATACTATGTCCGCCCCTGACGCATTATGGACATGCAAACTGCTCGGGCCAACCACAATTTCACGTTCTCTTGGGGCCCATATAAACCCAATGTAAATAGTGTGCACTTTAAAGACATTAAGGTTACGTGTGGGTATGTGAACACGCGGCCCAAACGAGTACACAGGTCGTGCGCACCGGTGCCGCACATGGCGCCAAATATGTTAAAAGCTGGGATACCAGTATCTATATTTTGTAGTAATTAAAAAAAAATTTTACCTATTTGAAGTATTCTTAAACTAACTCAAAATTACAGTCGAATACTATTACTTATAAATATGAAGACTATTTTTAATAATTTTAGTTTTGATGTTTTACATTATGAAACTTTATAACTGAAAATAAGGGAGAAATTACAAACTACTACAGTTTCCCTACAGGTGCAACTGAGAGAGATGAAGATGAAGAAGAAATGAACCTAACAAACGCGGTAAACAACGATACACGCATAAATAATTGTGTTGTAAAGCCTACACCAAAGTTCGCAATAACAATGCGAGACATAGACTCAATTAGAATTTTCGATGGTTCTGATAAGATCCCAATAGAGCTATGGGTAGAAGAAGAACAAGCAATCGTGAAGCATTGGGACAATTTACAAAAACTGGTGTTCGCGAAAAAATCGATACGCGGTATAACTAAAACAAGTGTGTTAAGTGAAACATTAAAAGACGCTCTGATAAGTGAACTTAAATCGATAACAAATAGTGCAGTTTTACACAAAGGCGCCTATGTGAACGTAAAATACGAGAAAACTAAAGTATTCAGAATATTTCTGTACTATGAAAGAAATTACCTCGCAAGGTAAGACGAAAATGACGCGTTAATGCAATATATAGTATGTACATCTATATATCCGAGTAAAAAAATGAAACCCGTTTTTCGTTGTCACGGCATCACGCGAATTACGATATAATAAAACTCCGGTTTACCGTACTGAGCGGCTTGCCGTCCAGTTTATTAATCATCATTTTATTCTTTACAAAAATCTTATTTCCTAAATTTACCTGAAGCCGTTGTGCTGACTTCACATATTCTTTATAAAAATCTTACTTGCTAAATTTACTCTGAAGCCGTTGTGCTGACTTGACATTCCTCAGCATCAACGACCCGGCATATCTTATATATGTACATATGTATGTAGTTGAATCTGAAGATTCAACTTACATTTCAGAGAAATAAAATATTTAAAAATACTTGTCTTTTTTTGTGTGTCGACGAGTTTGACAGTGGTGGAGTCGTTTGACGACGCAACTCCCCCAGCGTTACTGTTTGAACTCTCCTGAGTTCTTGTATTTACAATTTTTATTTTTGTTGTTTTTTTCTTTAATATTATTACTAGGATTGCTACTACTACCATTACAATGATTATCAATGATATATTAATACCATATGATACATTTTTATGGTATTTTAATTCTGCAATTTCTTTTATGTTTTCTATATTTTTTATTGCAATATCATTGAATGTTAATTTTGGTGTGTAACTTTGGTTTAATTTTTCGGCAGGGTATATAATTGTATGAATATATTCTGTTTTATTATTTTTAAATTCTTGTTTTAAAATTTCCATTTTACAATTTACAAATTTGATTATATAGTTATTTTTTAATACAATTTTTCTGTCATCGCAGTTTTGTTTTATTACATCATTTTTTGCATTTCTTATTAATATTGTGTCATCGCTTATTTCTTGTATTGATGTTTTGTTATTATATTTAAATTCGCAAGTATTTGAAAATATGCAGCTTTTACTCAATTTTAGATTTTTAAATGCTTTATTTTCTACATAATCAAAATAGTTTTCGCCAATTTTTATAACGAATTTTTCTTTTTCAATAATTTGTAATTTATTTCTATTTGGCATTGGGGTTATTAATTGAATCTTAGTTTGAAAAAATGTTCTTGGTATCTGAATTGCAAATATTATTGTATCGTTTCTGTATACTACTACTCCTACTTTTGATAATTTTAGTTTGTAAAAATCAATCTCGTATTTTTCAATTTCTTCCCTAGTTAACATACTTGGATGTACCATATTGTATTTAGCCGCCGCTATATTATTTTGTATTTCTTGAACTTTACTTTCTATGAATTTTAGTTTATTCATTTCATCATTATACAAAATTTTACTTTCAATTCTATTTTCCTCTTTGTTTATTATATTTAAAGTTTCTATTATTTGTTTCCTATCTGATTCTATAGTTCCTTTTAATAAGTTTAGTGATCTATTTAAATGTTCATTAATTACTATTTGTTTATTTAAATTTACAATGGCATTATGGCCATTTTCTTCAATAATTTTTAAATGGTTCAAAATGTCTTGTCTGTCATCATCATCCATGACTCCAAACATCCATTTATATACTATTCCTCCTATATTTATCAAGCCTCTTTTATTTCTCTTTTTGATATTCAGTGTTATTGATGTGATTTTTGCTTTTATATTTTTTATTTCATCAAACAACATTTCTTTATTTTCAATATTTAGTTTTTCAATATTTTCTTTAACCTGATCAACTATGTCTGCTATCTTGTTCGGATTTATAGTATGTATAACTGTACTTATTTCGTTAACTATTTCTATGTCCGCTGTTTGTATAATTGTATACCCCGCATCTTCTATTATTGGTGTAATTTGCAAAAGTGCTGTCACCAATGATATGATTATTGTTAAAAAAATAATTATTATCGTCATCTTGCTGTTGGTGCTGCTGTTGTTGTTGTTTTTTTTGTTTTGCTAAAGCTGCTGCTGCTGTCTTCTCTGTTGCTGCTGTTGATATTGTTGTTTTTTGTTTTGTTAAAGCTGCTTCTGCTGTCTCCGCTGTTGCCGCTGTTGATGTAGTTGTTTTTGTATTAAAGGTAATCCAAATGCAGTAATCCAATGGAATATTTTAGAGCTCACTTTTAGGGTTTTCAACAGTTTTCTTTATTTTTTCTCAAAATAATTTTTGTTTTGCAATTTCACAAATTCTTTCACTTTTTGAATTATGTTTTTGCTTTTGCTATAGTTTTCCAACTCAAATGTATTATTTTGTTCTGCTTTGGGATTTATATAATTAGCTGTATCTTTGTCACTTTTCTTTTAATAACAGTACTTTTGTTTAATAATAATTTATTTAGCTTTTATTTAGCTTTTCTTTGCTAGCTGAGCGAAGCTGAGAGAGAATATGGAACCGTTCCGTTCGACTGCGCCAATTACGATATAATAAAACTCCGGTTTACAGTACTGAGCGGCTTGCCGTCCAGTTTATTAATCATAATTTTATTCTTTACAAAAATCTTATTTCCTTAATTTACGTGAAGCCGTTGTGCTGACTTCACATATTCTTTATAAAAATCTTACTTGCTAAATTTACCTGAAGCCGTTGTGCTGACTTGACATTCCTCAGCATCAACGACCCGGCATATCTTATATATGTACATATGTATGTAGTTGAATCTGAAGATTCAACTTACATTTCAGAGAAATAAAAATATTTAAAAAATACTTGTCTTTTTTTTGTGTGTCGACGAGTTTGACAGTGGTGGAGTCGTTTGACGACGCAACTCGCGTGAATGGCTGGACCGATTTCACTAATTCTTTTTTTGTTGTATTTGTTATTATTAGGAGAAGATTCTTATGTAAAAAACAATTACGAAAGTTGCCGGAAAACGCCTAAAAACAGTCCTTTTCTTTTTCCCATACAAACGTTTTATTTTGTATACACATATGTCAGTAAAAATGAATGTTTGTTTGTTAGTAACGCTAAGGATTGTTCGCTGTGGATCTGGAAAGGTTCGGAAAAAAAAAAAACTTTTCAGAAGAAAAAGTCGAAAAAATGGAAATTTCCAAAAATTGACATTTTTCATACAATTCTTTTTTCTTTTGTTTTTCAATATTTTGATTGTAAATTATTTGAATCGTTTAATTTCGGTCGTTTGCTCTTTTATTCCGGCTATTTAAAAAAAAAGTTTGAAAATTATTCAGTGAAAACTTTATGTGTGTTTCAAACGAAGTGATCAATTACCGATTGAAATTTGTTACGAAGCCGCGAAGAGGTCCCGCTAATATCGGTCGGCGTTCTTTTTGCCTTCAACGCCAAGGCACATGAACGAGTACTCCCAGGATGCGATGACATACGTGTGGAATTATGGATCGGGGTCAATCAGCAAGCGGTCGTCACGTTGTCACAGCACGACTTTTCAAACAACAGTCCGTTTGTATGTCTAACAATAAATGCACGAAACACTATCCACTTGCTTTTCTTTCGGAATCGCAAACTGGAAATGATGGATATCTACTCTATCGTCGTAGCTCATTAGACGACCATACAACTTAGAGTAGTGAATATCGAAGTTGATAACATATGGATCGTACTATATTCGCCCCCGTTGTCGAATTCACATTCAAATCTCATATCAATGTTTGATATTGTAGTTTGGTGAAATCGATCAAATATGTTTGCAAGTAAGTGGCGGTTATTGGTCTTAAACGATACGGTCGAACTGCAATAAAGCGCTTTGTAGGATATTTACTTTTGCAATTCATGAACGTTTTCCGACCGTTGTGCGTCTCGCACTTAAGTTGGAGAATGGCCAAAGAGTGTACTTCAACCCAGAGAATATAGTGCAGCCAGTGGAAATAACGCCAGCAACAAAATTACGCAGAAAGGAAGGCCAACCAGTAGATTGACATCCAGGTGTGTTCTCAAATAATGCATTTCGATCAATTTACACAATCCACCGGAAAAACGATCTTCGGTTCCTATTGGATAATGTACGCATTTCAACTTTGAGTCATTCCGTACTGTAAATGGTACGATGTGTACAATTTTTTCGACATTTTTTTCATTTCGACATATCAACCTTCAAATCCGCTTCAATTGTGGTATACGAACAAAATTACATTAACGAAGACATTTTACATCGTATGCTAAGAATTGGAAATGTGCAAATTCTGGTTGATACTTCCGGTGGTTTAATATCAATTCCATCTGCCGCTTATCAATTCATGAAAGATGAGCTCATAAAGAATATTCGGACATTGGCCAAGTTATCGTAACTACGATTTCTTGAGTGCGCGCCCAATTTTAGCTACCAAAAATACCGATGTTGTTGACTTAAACTGGAAGATTTAAAGTCAAATTCCGGGAGACTCATACAAATCGATCGATCATCTTGACAAAGAGACGAAGCCGTGAATTATTCAGTGGAATTTTTAAAATCTTTGGAAGGGCTCGGTATGCCACCACATCATTTGCCTATCAAAGTTGGATCTGTCATTATTACGTTTCGCAATCTTCATGCGTCAAAACTGTGTAATGGAACCCGACTGATTGTGACGGAGCTGTCGAACTCAAGGGCTCAGAATGCGTGATTCCTTTGGGTTCTAACGATTTGCCATTTCAGTTGAAACGTATTCCGTTTCCAGTGAAAATTTCATTTGAGATGACAATCAACAGGACATAACGATAGTCGCATAGTGTGTGGCATAAACTTGGAAATGCTATGTTTTTCACACGGCCAGATGAACGTGGCGTGCTCACGAGTTGGAAAACCATCTTTTCTGTACACCGGAACAGAAACAAAAAAATGTTGTTTATCAAGCTGCGTTACATTGAAAAAAAACTGAAGTGATAAATTCAAATTTTTTTCATTTCAAAACACATAATTTCACGCAGGACAACGACTGCGAGGTCAGCTAGTAATATTATATATATTGTCACCTCATATACAAAACAACGTATTATCAAAAATAAATGGAAAGCGCTGACAGATATAATAACCAAAATTTAACTAGTGTATAACGAAAACTCAAATTTTGTTTCAATATCAGTGCAAGATAACCAAAAAATATAACCACTTTATAACGAAACTCAATATATTTTTTTTATTTTACCAGTGTTATTTTTTTAAAGCGCGGCGACCGCATATTACACATATACATATGTAGAAAGTATTTTTGTTTTATAGTTAATAAAGAAAAAAGAATCACGCAAAAAAAAAAACATAGAAACATTGTTAAGATTCTTACAAATTTTGTGTTTAAGATGTGGCAACGCTCGTTTTCCTCATAATTGTAAACCAAGAATCATTCTTGTAGTATAATGGGTTGTCAAAAAAATATTGCGGTATATTTATTGAATTTTTTTTTTATTGAAATTGAAATGAATTTTTGATGACTCATGCCCAGCTCTTGACCGATGCTACGGCTGCTACTATGCCGGTCTCTTACGACCAATTCAGCGATTTTATCGCAATTTTCGACGACAGGCCTTTCGGAGCGTGGCGCATCTTCGACCACCTCTACACCAGAACGAAAACGTTGAAACCATCGTTGTGCGGTGGAAATGGAAACTGTATCGGGTCCATAAACTGCACAAATTTTATTGGTGGCTTGAGATGCATTTTTGCCTTTATCGTAGTAGTACTGTAAAATATGCCGTATTTTCTCTTTCCCCCATGTTTACAACGCTATAACTCACGAACGACTTAAAAGAAACGGCAATCAATCAAACGGGGCGCGTGAAATGAGCTTTCCAAAAAGGTATAGCATGACTCGATGCGACGAATAAAACTAGAACTACTCGCTTTCAGCGCCAACTAGCGAAAATACCTCAAGACTTTTTTGACAACCTGTTATATATAAATGAAAGTCATGTTAGTTACACTATTTATAACTCAAGAACCGCTTACCCGATTATTCTGAAAATTGATGGGGTTTTAGCTTAGAACCATTTAAGTCAGTACATTTCATAAATACTAAAATTATATTTCAACTCATATACCATTGTTTAAATTTCATGATTGTAATAATCATTTAAATATTTTATTACTTAAAAAAACTTATAATAATAAAACCCCATATATGATACTTTTTATCACGTTGCCGTGAGACGTGATATGAAACGTGGAATAACAAAACGCACCTAATGTAGAATATTACAACAAAACTGAAAGCAATTTATGAGTAAAATAAAAACAGTCTAGCAGTTCATTTGTTGTAGACGAAAGCTACACTACTTTACAGCCAAACATCATGAAGTCTACGGTTAACTATAACAAAATTTTGAAGTTGACCCGTTGAGGTGTTTGTTTCGAATCTCAATTAGCTTATTGTTCCGATATAATCATTAAGAAGGCCATGCCGCGACCAACACGATCAAATCTTCCACGATGAATCCGCAATGCAAATAGAATTCGAAATATTGTGTATGAAAGGACTGAAGAAGAACAAGAAATTGCACGTGAAATATATCAAGTACTGATTTGAATCGAGCAGCGCTTCGATATGATTGCAGCACTGATTACGGCGTGTATTCTATTGTTCGCATTGGGTTGGTGGACGTTGTTTGCGAGTATTGTGGCGCTTTGAAATCTACCGGGGAAACGCCGATATTCATTGCTTCGTGTTGGAACACCCGAAACACAACATTTTTTAGCAACATGATTGTTTCCAAATAACATTATTGGTGGCAGACATTATCGAAGAACAAGGATTAAATCCGACATTGTAGAAGAAGAACTCACTATTCTTATTCATACCAATTAAGAATGTTTTTTCTAAAAAAGGGATTATAAATCATTTACTATACATATTACTATATGTTACGTATAATTCTAAAATAATTATAAATCAGTATTTCAGAGTTTGCTTTGATTTTGTAGATACAAGATACAACAGATTCACCACCGCTGATATTTCGGGAAGGTGAAAATGGATTTTATTTCAATACCAAAATGAAACATCCATTGAATGGTGAGTTTCAATGAAGTTGTTCAGATTAAAACTGATTAAAAATCATTATCTCCACAAGTTTATAATTATTCAAAAAATATGGATGTAAATTGTACATACAAAATAATAATTCTACTGTTTCAATTTTATGTGAAGAAATTACCAAGAAGGTTAGATCGATGAATTATTACGCATATCGTTTGATGATTTGGCAAAAGGCTGACAACTATTTGCAGCGATTTCGAGGATTATTGCGGCAGTATGGTGTTGACATGCTCATCAAAACAGAAACGGAGCGATTAACATTTATTCTGTTGAACCAAGCCACACTGCGTTCAGAAGAGAATATCCATTTATGTCAAGCAATTAGTAGTGTTCAAATATCATTGAACATGCTTATTTATCAGCAAAGCCGAAATTCTACTGAATACAAATATCTATTTATATATTAATAAACATATATATGTACATACATAATGCATTTACATGCAATGCGCATGCAATAAAAACAAAAATGCATAGGGACACATGTCATAAATTTAGAGAACAAAACAACCCCATGTCAAGCAGCAATAAACAATATGCTGCAATACATATAATATACACACATACGCATATATTTAGATAGATAAGATAGTTTTACAAATTGTATATAAGCAAGAAAAATACGAAATAAAGATCAGATTTGAAAGAAAATCTCAATCGAAAACATTCCTTTTATTTACAAATTTTACTTCCCCCAACCAGTGGTAAGGGGTAAAAGAAGAATTAAAAGGAAATATTTCAAATAAAGGAGCCGTTAGCTATCACTTATTGCCCCCCACCCGAGGTAAGGAATAAGTGAAGCAAAACGCTTAACCTTTATTAAATAAGTAGGGAAGGAGATGCAGCTAATATTGGTCGATTAATTATTCTCAGACGACATTATCTAGCCACCATAGCCGCTCTTTTTAATTCGCTGAACTATGTCAAAGTCGTCGTTTATCTCATACAGCTCATCGTTCCATCGATTACGATATTCGTCGTCGCCAATGCGCAAAGGACCATAAATCTTTCGCAGAACTTTTCTCTCGAAAACTCGCAACGTCGACTCATCAGTTGTTGTCATCGTCCCAGCCTCTGCACCATATAGCAGGACGGCAATAATGAGTGACTTATAGGGTTTGGTTTTTGTTCCTCGAGAGAGGACTTTACTTCTCAATTGCCTACTTAGTCCGAAGTAGCACCTGTTGGCAAGAGATATTCTGCGTTGGATTTCGAGGCTGACGTCGTCGTTGGTGTTGATGCTGGTTCAAAAATAGAGGAAATTATCTACAACTTCAAAGTTATGACTGTCAACAGAGAGGTGGGTGCCTAGTCGCCCTCGTTCACCACCAGACCCATTTGTTTCGCTGCCTTATCCGTTCTGGAGAAAGCAGAACTAACGGCGTAGTTGTTAAGGTCAATGATATCAATATCATCGGCATACACCAGCAGCTATACACTCTTATAGAAGGTTTTACCTTCTCGGTTTAGTTCTGCAGCTCGAATTATTTTCTCCAGAAGTAGGTTGAAGAAGTCACACGAAGGAGAGTCGCCTTGTCTAAATCCTCATTTGGTATCGAACGACTCGGAGTGGTCCTTCCCGATTCTGACGGAGCTTTTGGTGTTGCTCTACATCCGCTTAAACAGTTAGACGAAAGAAAATTAATAAAATTTAGAAATTATACAGCTGGGTAAGTGTTAAACATAATACAAACGGCCAATATCGGTATATGCCTGAAATTGTGCAAGCATATTGTGCGCGTGAGGATAAATTAGCGTTAAGTTATTACAAATAAAAAAAATCTAACAGAGAATAAAAGTAATTTTAATTCGCAGAAATTCAAAATTCATTTTAAGAAGCTTTAGTGAAAAGATTCGGTCTTTATCAGCCAAGTTTTTTCAGCTGAAATGGCAAGGGATCGCGATGGTTTTTGGATTTGTGTTGGACACAGGAAAATTTAGATAAGTTTTACCAAAACTTACGAAAAGCTTATAGTAATACCAAGTGCAAAAATTATATAAAGTGATTTCTTATTTTTATTGTCTTAAAATTATACCTATACCTCCGTTTAGAGTTCTGTAAATTTATTTTGTAAAATATGTGTATTTATGTTAAAAATGACAAGACAGTTATCTATAAATAGTTTGTAAGGCTATATTAACAACCCGTATTTATAAAATCGATTATTCTTCACCCGCTAAGTATACATATATATGGTACTAATTAATTTTAAAAATTAGTTTAAAGAAATGTGAACCTACAATTAAATAAAGCAGAATAATATAAGCAATACTGTACTTTATTTAAAACAAGTAAGGAAGGGCTAAGTTGGGTGTCACCGAACATTTTATACTCTCGCATGATAAAGCGATAATAATCGAGATTTCATTATCCGTCATTTACATATTTTTCAAATACCGTATTTATGTAAAGTTTTATTCCGCTATCATCATTGGTTCCTAATGTATATACTCGTATTATATAGAGAAGGTATCAGATGGAATTCATATATAGCGTTATATTGGAAGAAGGCGTGGTTGTGAACCGATTTCACCCATATTTCGTACATGTCATCAGGGTGTTAAGAAAATATTATATACCAAATTTCATTGAAATCGGTCTAGTAGTTCCTGAGATATGGTTTTTGGTCCATAAGTGGGCGAGGCCACGCCCATTTTCAATTTTTAAAAGAAGCCTGGGTGCAGCTTCCTTCTGCAATTTCTTCGGTAAAATTTAGTGTTTCTGACGTTTTTTGTTAGTCGGTTAACGCACTTTTAGTAATTTTCAACATAACCTTTGTATGGGAGGTGGGCGTGGCTATTATCCGATTTCTTCCATTTTTCAACTGTATATGGAAATGTCTAATATAAACGACTCTATAGAGCTTGGTTGGCATAGCTGTAGTAGTTTTTGAGATATGTACAAAAAACTTAGTAGGGGGCGGGGCCACGCCCACTTTTCCAAAAAAATTGCGTCCAAATATGCCCCTCCTTAATGCGATCCTTTGTGCTAAATTTCACTTTAATATCTTTATTTATGGCTTAGTTATGACACTTTATAGGTTTTCGGTTTTCGCCATTTTATGGGCGTGGCAGTGAGCCGATTTTGCCCATCTTTGAACCTACTCTTCTTATGGAGCCAAGAAATACGTGTACCAAGTTTCATCATGATATTTCAATTTTTACTCAAGTTACAGCTTGCACGGACGGACGGACGGACAGACAAACATTCGAATTTCAACTCTACTCGTCACCCTGATCACTTTGGTATATATAACCCTATATCTAACTCTTTTAGTTTTAGGACTTACAAACAACCGCTTTGTGAACAAAACTATAATACTCTCCTTAGCAACTTTGTTGCGAGAGTATAAAAATTGCATTTCTGAGAAGTAACAAATTGGTAAAAAATATAATAACATATCGAGGTAACGTATCTCTACTGCTAACAAATGGGTAACAAACTCGCGAACATGTTTATATGTTGAAGGTAACACACTGCTAACCAAAATAATTACACCAACGGAAATTTGAGTACCAAATACTTTTCGTTATGCATAACTCATCAGTAACATACGCGATAACAAAAGTATTCGTTACCCTTAATAGTCTGAGAAGAGATTTGATAACATGCGTATGTAATAACTTACAACCATTTCATTCACCGTCGAACTGTCATCGTAACCGGTTGCTTTTCGCTCTGTGCTTATTGAGTTTGTTAAAACGGTATAACGGTTTGTTCTGCGTTTATATTACGCTCGTGCTTTGTTTGTGAATTAATTTTTTATCGTTTTATATCTTTTCAATCACTTAATTTCTTAATTTGTTAAACTAAAATTCGCGTTTACTATGGCCCCTGGGGCCACCAAATTAGGGGATAATAGGTTTTCCCTATTATCTCCAATAATGAAAAAGAAAAGAAAAAAACCAAATCCGATCCCGTTAGACCAATTTCCAGAATTACCAGTCTCAAACACGGATAATCCAAAATTTTTGGTCATGTCATCGCTGGACGACAACAAGCCACTTAATTCGTCATCATGCTTCGCTACGTATAAAGGTATTCAAGCAATCAGTAAGGAAGTAAGTAAAGTTACTGAGCTACGTGATGGTAGCCTACTGCTCTTTGTAAATAACAACAAAACAGCTAGCAAATTTCTTTCTGCAAAAATTTTACCTGGCGGAGGTCATATCAATGTCAAGCTTCATAATACTTTGAATACGGTTAAAGGTACCATATACGCCCCATTTCTGAATAACTTATCAGAAGAAGATATTGTTGATGGTCTTAAGGAGCAGGGTGTTTCTGCTGTACATAAGTTTTCACGAATTGCTGACGGCTCCCGTAATCCTACGGGTGTAGTTTTATTAACTTTTGATAAATACAAACTTCCTGAAAGAATTGATGTTGCCTGGAGGAACCTCACTGTCCGTCCGTATTACCCTAATCCTATGCGTTGTAAGCAATGTCAATTAATTGGCCACACAGCAAAATACTGCCGTAATTCACCTTCTTGTGTCTCATGCAACCTCCCTTCCGATCATACCCCACCTACTGAATGTAAGAGAATAATGTGTGCAAATTGCTCGGGCGACCACCCGGCATCATCTAATACTTGCCCTAAATATCAACAATCCAAAGAAATATTAAAAATTAAAACTATTTATAAATGTAGTATGCGTGAAGCTGTTACCAAGTATAAAATTCAATTTTCTCATACAACTTCTAATGCAAACTCTTTTGCCTCTATAGCTAAAATTTCTAACAATACTAATCAAATCAATAATGAAACAACACCTAATAACAAATCCAACAATCCTACCAAAACTAATCTAACAACAACTACAGACATCAATTCATCTAAACAATCCCTTTCAACCCATCCTACCTCCTCTTCTGTCACTTCTCCTTCCCCTCTCTTTTCCCCTTTATCCATCTCTGACTCTCCTCTCAATATCCTTTCCTCCTGTCCTATCACACCCTCCCCCACCCTCTCCTGCTCGCAAGATCCTCTTGCATTACCCAATTTTCCTTCTTACAATGAAGACATTTAGTTTAAATAAAATATTCGTAGCTTAACTTTTTTCTTTTATAAGTTTACATATGATATGATTACACTTCTTCAATGGAACATTAACGGTTATGTTAATAATTATATTAACTTAGAGTTACTTATGGGATCGTACAATCCATCTATTATCCTGTTGAATGAAACTCACCTATCTTATAATGCCTCAGCTTTTACCCCTAGGGCTTATGTGGGATATTTTATTAATCTCCCACATAACACCACCAACAAGCAGGGAGTTGCCATCCTAGTTAAAAGAAATCTACCTCACGTATTACTTCCCATACCCCTTTCAATTTTTTTCTTCTGTAGCTATTGAGATCCTCGCCCCTATAAAATTTCAATCATCTGTGCTTATTCCCTCCTGATCAATCATTTTCTACTACTGAATTTTTAAATCTTATTCCTTCCGGTTCAAATCCTTTTATCTTGTGTGGTGACTTCAATGCTTGGAGTCCCCTTTGGGGCTCTGCTTCGGCTAACTCCAAGGGACGTAGCATTGAGGATGCCTTACTAAGATCCAACTGCATTGTTTTAAATGATGGTTCCCCCACCCATTTTTCCACTCACTCTACCTTCACTAATATTGATCTTTCCATATGTTCTGCCTCCCTCTCCTCAAAAATATCCTGGTGTTGTATTGATGATCTCCATGGCAGTGATCATTTTCCCATCCTTTCCAAAATATCTACTTCTCGCCCTCATTCATTTTAAGCCCAGGATTCGGTTTAAAACTGATTCGGCTGATTGGGATAGGTTTGAAGAAGCCTGTTTTTCGCATTCACGTTATTTCCCCTTTTCTTCCAATATAAATCAAGAGGCTTCTAGAATCCAAAAAATTATACGTTCTGCTTCTAACTATTCTTTTCCCCTTTCTTCTTCTAAACCAGTCAAGCTTGCTCCTCTTTGGTGGAATAATGAGCTTTCTGCACTAAGAAATCTGAAACAGATCGCATGGCATCAATTTAAACGTTTACGTTCTAGTGCAAACTTAATAGCTTACAAAAAATCCAATGCACTTTTTCGCCATAAAGCTAAGGCTGCTAAGGTTCATTGTTTCCAAGAATTTACGAATAATATCACTTCTTCTTCGGATTCTAGAAAAATCTGGACTGATATGAAAAGACTGGCTGGTTTATCACCTTCTTCTCCTATCACTTATTTAAATACTCCTCGGGGCACTCTACTATATCCCAAAGATATAGCCTTAGAGTTTGCCACCCACTTTTCCAATATTTCTTTGGACTCCAATTTCTCTTCTGATTTTTCCTCTAGTAAACTTTCTTCTCTTTGCTCTCCTTACCTTCCTCCTTCCACCTTATCTCAATCAGCTGAATATTTAGATGCCGATATATCTGAACTTGATTTTAATTTAGCCCTCTCGTCAGTCAAGGGCAAAACTCCTGGCATTGATAAAATCTCTTACCTTATCATCAAGCACCTTCCTCCATTCCTTATATCCCGTCTAGTCAAACTTTTACAATAGTATTTTTCTCAGTGGCAACTACCCTGTCCTCTGGAAGACTAGCGCGATTATTCCTATTTTAAAACCTGGTAAACCTCCTGGTGTGGTCAGCAGTTATCGTCCCATTTCCCTTCTTCCTTGCCTTGGTAAATTGATTGAAAAGATTATTGCTACTAGACTCGCCTGGTATGCTCAATCTAATAATCTCATTTCGCACAACCAAGTTGCGTTCAAGAGGGGGCAGGGTACGTTGGATGCTCTCCTGCACCTTGATCACTTTATCTCTGATACTCTGTCCCACAAAAATCATGTTTCTATTCTTTCTTTAGATTTCCTAAAAGCATTTGACAGGATTGGGATTCATGTAGTGTTAAGACAGCTTAGTAGGTGGAGAGTGGGTTCTCGTATTTTTAACTTTGTCAAATCTTTCCTATCCAACCGTAAATTAAGTGTTATCATATCCAATGTTTCATCCTCTGTTCTACCATTAGATAATGGTACCCCAAAAGGGTCACCGCTCTCGGTGATCCTATTTACTATTGCATTTGATGAAATCAGTACCATTCTATCAGATTTTGTTACTATCCGGCATCAGATTTATGCTGATGATTTAATTTTATTCTCAAAAACTTCAAATTTGACTTCAGTAACAATTACTTTCTCTGAAATTTTATTGCGTCTTTCTCGTTGGTCCTCTACTTCAGGCACATCAATATCTTTTCCTAAATCGAAACTTTTTCATATTTGTAAAAACATCAATGTACTATCCCAACGCTCACATTTGATAATACAAACATTTTGTGTACAGATAGTATTAAGTTCCTTGGTATTGTATTAGATTCTAAGTATACATTTAAGAAACATTGTCAGTATATAAGAAAAAGACTTTTTGTTAATTTAAATATTATTAAATACCTCTCATGTAAGCGCTCACTCATCGGCTCGGCTTTACTGGTCAACGTCACTAAAGCCCTCATCTCATCTGTAATTAATATGGCTTGGAAATTTATGGACATCATTCTAAGAATCATCTAAAGATGCTTGCTGCGCCCTATCATTCTTCAATTCGTTGTTCTCTTCGAGTGTTTCAACATCGCCAATTAAAAACATACTGACGGAAGCTGGCCTACCTTCTCTAAAAGATGCAGTGGAAGATAGCTTAAATAAGCTTTATTCAAAACTCATACTCAGCAAGCAATTTTACTATAAAAAGGACTTTCAATCATCACTTTGCAGAAAGAGGTCTCCTAAAATACCGTCTTCTATTTTTTAAAAGTGCTTTGTTTGCTAAAACCAATGAGTTGCCGCTTAAAATATTGCTGCCTTGCAGTAAATATATTCCACCGTGGAAAGTAAATGAATCTTCTTTCATTAGTGATCTTACTTTTCTTCGCAAATCCATCACTCCAAGCACTGTGTATAAATCTCGATTTTTGGAATTATCTGCGCACTTCAAATCTTTTGGTTGGCAGTTTATATATACTGATGGCTCCAAATCGTCGCAGACATCTTTTGCTGTAGTTGATGATAACCAACAAAGAATATCGTATGGTTTATTATTTCCATTTTGTTCAATTTTTACCGCTGAAGCTACGGGTATTCTCAAAGCTGTCCAGTATGCCCAACAAAACCTTGGTAAATTCATCATCTGTACAGATAGTCTATCGTGTTTTCAAGCTTTAAAAAACCGCAGTAATTACAATGACGTCATTATTGGCATTAGATCGCTGTTGTTTTCGTTAGCACATAGACTAAAAATAATGTGGATACCCGGTCACTCTGGAATCATTGGAAATACTTTTGCGGACTCGGTGGCTAAGGAGGTGTGCATCACTCCAACAACTACATCTGCCTTGTTTGTTAAGAGTGATATAAAACGGCTTATTATTCAACAAAGATCCACTAAATTGGCGCTTGATTGGATGAATTACAGACACCACTACTCTAGAATAAATTCAAATCGTATCAAACCATCCTTTCCGTCATCGCTTTCATCTAATTATATCATTCCATATATCAGACTTCGCATTGGCCACTCCATTATCACACACGCTCACATACTAAATGGCACTCAGATCAACCAATGCCCATTTTGTGATTCAGATTTAAATCTATTGCATCTTCTGCAACATTGTCCAGCACTTCAAACTCATAGACTGTCAAACTTCAATAATACTGATCCAATAATTTTATTGATGGATCCCTCAAGCAACAACATTTCGAAAATCTACAACTTTTTGAAAGACAGCGACCTTCTTCGACGCATATAACATAACCAGTCGGCCGATAGCCCATGATGCTAGTGCTGCGTATTTTCTTAAGTTTGTATAATAATTGTATTATTATGTAAGCTTTTATAAAATAAAATAAAAAATAAATAAAAAAAATAAATAACTTACAACAAGACAGCATTCCATAATTTCTATTGGTTAGAGCGAGAAAACCATTGAACATCAAATGGCGATGTGTTACCTTTCTCCCACTCTCTGAAGAAAAGGAACAAACAGTTTAACCAGAGAACGTTTATCATAGAGGAGGTTCACGGCGCGGAGAACGTTAAAATATTTTTGGAATCTTAACAGTTGCGCTTGAACAGAGTTGAGCATTGAATAAAAATTATGCTCAGAACTATATTTTATATGTATTTATGAATACAGGTGCAATTGAATATATTTCAACTAATTAACTTTTTCAAAGCATGAATATTGCAGTTAATTTGAAAGTAAGGCTTATTTTTTAATTATTTCTTGTATATGATATATACATGCTTATATGTATACTTCATTATATATTTATGTACATATATAACAAACTATCATAATATATTAAAACAATTGAATACATTACAATAGCGACAAATGTATATAAATCGTATATTTTATCATTCAAAACTTATATTCACAGGTATCATGACCATTCAAATCGTATTATCACTTATCAATAATAACATGTGTGCGCTGCTGATATGTACATACATAAATATGCTCGCATGACATTGGAACACATTGGCAACATAGTTGTTGTCGATTTATAATATTTGTCAATTCTAAAATATTTTTCCCTGGCTCGCAAAAATCTGCATGCTCATACGTGTATGCACGCTCATACATGTACATACATATTTACGCAAGTTTGTTGGTAAAGCTGTTAGAGCAGCAAAGGAAGCGGTGACAATCGGCCATCGTTTGTTTATTTTTTCGGCACAGTTCGGATTTTCTACCAAAAAGACAATGTTGTGACGCTTTGTCGGCACGTCAGTACTTCGACAGATTGACTCTTTGACAAAACGAGAGCTTCGCCATTGGTTGTCCGTATCACCGGAAATTTCGCATGAAGCATTGAGTGTACATATTTACATACATACATATGTTGCATGTAAACAAATTTAAAAACATTATGCGTATGGTCTGTCATATTTGTTTACATGCACATATAATTATATATGAGCACATGTGCGACCGCTAGATGGTTTAAGATGATATTTAAACTTTTAATGTTAATTTATGTAGAATTTCCGATTTTATGGTTTGCTTTATTCACAATAAAATTCATATAAACGTATCACTTAGATTTAGATTAGCCAAAAGTCACCAAATTAGCACTGAGCGTCGCTTAGCGTTACAATAAAGAAAAGGAATATATTTAAAGTCACCAAATTCGCAGCGCATCCGCTACGCTGGATGTTGCAATTAACAAGGAAAAACTTAAACTTTACGGAGTGTCTCATTTATCGGCACGGAGCGTTTTACTACGCCCGGCGTTACAATTTAGAATGAAATCACAAAAGTCACTTAAGCGGGAAAACTGAATAATATTGCGCTTTAGCGTTACACACAAGAATTTCCCTATCTCAATAAAATGAGTACTACACTGCTCCGTGTTACAATTAGGAATGGCGATCATACTTATCTCGCTATGATGGACGCTAAGCCTTACCGCCCACAACTTCTACGTAATCCACAATTGGCATCCACTATTTGGCATTTGAATAAGTGGTTGCCACTTATGTGTTAATTATGATGAATTATGAAATTCGGATATCAATTCGAATCCCACAATCGGCCGTCCTGACAAGTTATTCGCCCTCGAATAACTAACCCCACTTCTTCATATTTTCTGCAACTGTAATGGTCTTATTAGGTCTTTCATGGGCTCCAAGTTTTCCCACTTCCTATCTTCCGTGTGGTAATTGTGCGACTATTTAGTATGGTCCGAGATATTTGGGTCTCATTCTCATGCCAACCCCGAACTGCGTTCTTTTAATTGGGACTAATTCATTAATTCTGTATCTAAAATTTCCCGTTCTATTCTTGTTAAATGTTCTAACGTTCTCTTCCTGAATTGTCTTTCTGCTTTCTTTTGCTTCCTGTCTCACTAAATCGCGTTGTGTATTTAACTCTTCAACCTCTACTTCGTCTAACATAGTTTGTAGTTCTGGGATATCTGAAATGCGCATATTCAGACCTGTAAGTATTTTGAATGGTGCTATCCCCGTACTACGTGGAGAGGTTTTATTCATAACTTGTTGAACTTTCGGCACTTGTCGGCACCACTGAGTTGCAGTGCTCTGACACATTTTTGAGAGCATTGGAATAATTATACGATGCACTCGTTCTACCTGGCCGTTGTCACCAGGAACTCCCGTTGCAATCAGCAAGTGTTGTATGCCTTCTTTGTTGCAATAATCCTTGAAAGCATTTGCCGTAAAGGCAGCCCCCCTATCTGTAACAATCCGCCTCGGATTTCAAAAAATCGATGCCTGTTTCTCTAATCTATCCACTACCTCTTCCACCCCAGTTAATTTTGTCGGGTTCAACCTCATGAACTTTGAAAAACCGCCTATTATTTCCAAAATGTAGTTATATTGTTTCCTGGTTTCGGTCAACAGACCTACGTGATCTATGAGGTACGTTCCCAATGGTTCTTGAGACTTATCGATTGGGGTAAATAGCCCCTCCTTTTTCCCCCTCTTGGCATCCGCGACAATACATTCGATACATGCTTTGATTACTTTCTGCACCTTTTCATTGGCGTTTGGTATATAATAATTCTTACTTAAAATCTCTTCCGCTTTCTTAACCGCAAAATGTCCTTGCCTGTGTGCTAACTTTATAATCTCTTCTTCCATGCCCGGGCACAACTAACAATTCCTTGATGGGATCGTAACATACTAGCTCATTTCTTTTACACAACTTCTCATAGAGTCCATTCTCTAACGCTTTCCTTACCGCTCTAATCCAATCGTCTTGCAATTGCACTGCCTTTAATCTAAACTTTAACGAGTCCTCTATCAGTAAACAATATAGGCGACTTAGTGCGTCTACGTGTCTCATCCGCGTTCCTGACCTATGCTCGACTATGTCATTGTACTCCGACGTGCTCTTTAGAATAATTCCATCTTTAAGCATTTCCCCAACATGATCAGCTCTGTACCTTTGATCTTCGAACGACACTCGACGAGGTCATTGATACCCTGGTCTCCTGTCTGCCAAAATTAATTTCATCTCAACTGGCACACTCATTGGTTTCTGAGGCTGATATTTTTTTATCAACGTTTTGACGAACGCTGCGTCAGATTCTTCTAAATGTGATAAGTCTACCTTGTCCGATTTATCCTCTATCAGTACCTTCATCCCACATAAAACTTTGAATTCTCCCTTGCCATTAAGTCTGCGCCAGGACATACCGTGTCCTCCTTTCCCAGCCCTTCCGGACTGACCTGATCTTCGCACACCTGCTCGGCAGAAACCTTCTCGCTCACTGCGATTTCAGTTTCATCGCACACATTAAAACCTTTACTTTTAACCTCTTTTCCCGCACTTCCGGACTAACCTTATCTTCGCACACCTGCTTGGCAGAAACCCTCTCGCTCACTGCGATTTCAGTTTCATCGCCCACTTTAATACCTTTACTTTTAACATCTTTTCCCGGCACTTCCGGACAAACTTTATCTTCGCACACTTGCTCGCCAGAAACCCTCTCACTCACTGAGATTTCAGTTTCATCGCCCACTTTAATACGTTTACTTTTAACCTCCAACTCATTGGCAACCGTGTCAACCACCATTTCCCTACCCCTCTTGGGTTTTCTAAATTCCACACTGCCTTTCCTAAACACCAAATCCACTTCTTTAAGTATATCGCTTCCCAAGATTGCCGCGTAGGCTATATCTTGCTCTCTTACTACATCAAACTTGACTTTCATTGTCACGCCTTCTACAAAGATCTCCGCTATAAAGTTTCCCATTGTGGTAACCTCGTTGTTTCTCTTCTCTGAGGCTAATTCCTCCTAGTTTCTTAAACGTGTCGTATCTCAATATACTCGTGAAGCATCCCGTATTTACCAATGCGCTAAACGTGATCTTCTTGTGAATCACCGCATTCACGAAAATATGCTCACCTTTCCCTACACCGTTCTCACAACCTACGGTGTTAACACGTTCATTTTTCACCACATTAACTGGTTGTGCGACTTTGCAATCGTAGGCACAATGGCCCTTTCCCTTGCAATTAAAACAAATAACGTTGTTCATCGCCCCGCGTGAGCAGACTCTAGCTAAATGCATCTCTTCTCAATGTGCTTTTCAGTACCTCTAATTGCATTTGACTACTGAACGAAAGCTTTATGATTTGCAACGGAGGTACCGTTAATTTTCTCATATACTCGGATTTGCTCTTTCAGTTCCTTCACACTACGTGTTTGATACAAAACACTTTTATTCTCTCGACTATCCGGTATACCCTCCACGAAATACTTTACTATACTCTTTTCGTAGAGTGATATTAGCTTACCAATTTCGATGATGGAGTATAGGTATTCCTGCAAACTTTCTCTCTGTTTTCTGCGCCTATTCCTCAACGTACGATGTACCTCTACGGCACTCAACATTTCTCCGAACTCTTCAACCAATGCTATTTTCAAATTATTTCGATTCCTGATTCTTATCGCTCCTCTAAGAAATAGTTTGGCCGTTCCCTTCAACAACTGCTTTCCGTATATATTGATATCATCGTCCTAAACACCCGCGCATTTAGTTCTGCTTTCTCCGGACTGGACAAGGAAGCAAACCAAATGGGTCTGGCATTGAACGAGGGCAAGACAAAATATCTCCTGTCATCAAACAAACAGTCGTCGCACTCCCGACTTGGCACTCACATCACTGTTGACAGGCATAACTTTGAAGTTGTAGATAATTTCGTCTATTTAGGAACCAGTATTAACACCACCAACAATGTCAGCCTGGAAATCCAACGCAGGATTGCTCTTGCCAACAGGTGCTACTTCGGGCTGAGTAGGCAATTGAAAAGTAAAGTCCTCTCTCGACGAATAAAAGCCAAACTCTATAAGTCACTTATAATTCCCGTCCTGCTATATGGTGCAGAGGCTGGGACGATGACAACAACTGATGAGTCGACGTTGCGAGTTTTCGAGAGAAAAGTTCTGCGAAAGATTTATGGTCCTTTGCGCATTGGCCACGGCGAATATCGTATTCGATGGAACGATGAGCTGTACGAGATATACGACGACATTGACATAGTTCAGCGAATTAAAAACGACAGCTACGCGTGCTAGGTCATGTTGTCCGGATGGACGAAAACACTCCAGCTCTGAAAGTATTCGACGCAGTACCCGCCGGGGGAAGCAGTGGAAGAGGAATCCTCAACTCCATTGGAAGGACCAAGTGGAGAAGGACCTGGCTTCGCTTGGAATATCCAATTGCCGCCACGTAGCGAAAAGAAGAAACGACTGGCGCGCTGTTGTTAACTCGGCTATAATCGCGTAAGCGGTATCTACGCCAGTAAAGAAGAAGAAGTTTCTTATACTTTTATTCGTTATTCTGGTAATAATAAAAATTTTACTGTATTATATATTTTTAATGAGTTTATGGAATCATCATGATATAAAAATGTAGGTAAATTTTAATATACATACATACTTATACACTAAGTATATGCTTTGATACTTAATGTATACCGATCATATATAAATTAGATGCTGAGTCGGTTGCGTCTAGAAAATAAACGAATCTGTAGGCGTACACTTCTTTACATTGAAATTAGCATCATATTTTCCTTTAACACCAAAAAGGCTAAATTCTGCTAATTTCGAGTCCCCTGCTGCAAAACTCTGGTGAAACATGCTTAAAATTTTTTTGTGGTGAAACTCCCTCATCTCTGCCGAGTACTCTGCAAAAAGTTACGATATCTAAAACGTGAACCTTCTCTATGCTAAACGTTCTCTGCAGGAATAATCTCTGGTTCTCTGGTTTAACGTTTGCGGAAGTGAACAATAACAAATCGTTTACACCTTTGCATTATGTATTCGTCTTCCATAAACAATGTGGAGTCTCCACAAGCATTACGGGAATCTCGACAGGCTAAAGTTTATGGCATAGTGTCAAATCTATTGTCATTGCCGTTGCCAAATCTGTATGTGGGCATTTGTTATCATAACATAATCATTCGGGAAAAGGCGTCGGGTAGGTAGGTTCGAGATCATGTCATAGATAACTTGATCAGAATCTCTTTTCTTGCTCTCTCGCTTGTCAGCTGGCAGGGCACCCTGATCTGTTTTCTGAGCTGGCAACAAGACACAATCAGGGTGCCGTCAACCAGCAGTTAGTGAAAAAGGCGGGATGCCAGAAGAGCAGCGCTATAATTACTTGACGAAATTAGTGTGAAATGAAATTTCATTGAACTGTGCGAACATATTGTGGCAAAATAAATGTTTATGTAAATTAATTAATGATTTTGCATTTTAGCATTTATATATGTATGCATTTTCAAAGTGTTTAATTTAGTGTTTTGTATAATTTATTAAATACCCAAGCTAATATTTTTCAGCAGTGGCATCATTGGCAAATGTTATAAAAAATGCGAGTTTTGACAGCTCTCTCTCTCGAACCAAAGAGTCTCGTATCAAGTTATCTATGCTCATGTAGCGCATGTTTTACGCGTTTGAACTCTTTAAATTTTTGTATGGATGAAAAAAATTTATGTGGAAAATAAAAAAACCGAGAAATATACTTTTTATACATGTGTATTGCTAGGAAAAAAAATATCGCATATTTTCGGACTATAAAAATTGTAGCATAAATTTTATATACCAATTAATATAATAAATTTCATATAAATAAAGATATCTTGTATGCTTGCATAAGTTTATTAAATTTAAGACTTCGCTCATTCGCCATTTTGTATAATTTTTCCGCAAATTAACAATATTAAATGAAATATTATTATAACTTTTTGGAAAACTGTATTAAATTATTTGGAAAATGTTCTGTCTTTAATATATGGCATATAAATTAGTTTTCCATATATTGCATTTCATAAGCAATATGGAATCTCGACAGGTAATACGGACAGCAATACAGTTAGTATACCATAAAATTTTGCTTGTCGAGAAACCCCGTAAACTTTATACAATGATAGCAGAGAACGTTTATAATAGACAAAGAACGTTTATAATAGTCAGAGAACGTCTATCATAGAGAAGGTTCACGTTTCAAATATCGTAACTTTTCGAAGGGGTACTCGGCAAAGATGGAGGAGTCTCACCACAGACCAATTATAAGCGTGTTTCACCACGAAAATAGCAGAATTGAGCATTTTCAGTGTTAAGTGAGAAAAATAATGCTAATTTCTGTGTAAAGAAATGTACGCATACAGATTCGTTTATTTACTATGCACAAACGACTCTGCTTATAATTTATAGATCGGTATACACACATGTATTTGTTATGAAAACACATACATATGTACATAAGTGTGTATTTTAAATTTGACCTACATATTTTATGATGTATTCCGTAAAAGCTTTGCAAGTATTACTACCTAAATATACATTTTATATGGGTTTGACAGGTCATATTTATTTATATAAGTTAACACAACAGCTCATAAAAGCTATGCCAATTGACAAAAACAAACTGGCTGAAATTAATTTTGACTGACGTAACGATTTATTTTAATGATGCTGTGAACAATAAATAAACA
>NW_024395824.1:14349954-14362724 GCF_016617805.1 Bactrocera tryoni | reverse complement strand
TATATACTATATACTATTATTTTTATATAAACAATTTTCCTTGGCGCAAATTTTCGTAAATCTTTATTTTCTTTATAAAGTAAAGTGGTTTTTTTATACTTTACAACTTTCAATGGTCCAAACATTAATTCTCTATTCTTGCTGTTTGTTAAGGGCATGATCATTGAAATCGGTAATTTTATTGTATATTTTGGGATTCTTATAACAAATATGATGTTTCATTACTTGTAACTAGTGTTTATATTTTCTAATTTATTTATATCTATATTTTAGTCGTACAGTTTATTTCAGACTGAAGGCTAAATTCGAATATACACATATGTATATATATGAGAGAAACTTGTTGCTCACAGGCAATGGGATTTTACAGTTACGTTGTATATATGTACATGTCTTGAGTACTTGAGTATTTCTAACACTCCTTCTCAACGCAATGTGTCATTAGACAATTAAAAGTTAACATTTTCATTTTAATATACATATACCTATCATGCTAACACATTTCTTATGCTTAATTTTACTAAGGTTCTTGGTCAGGTCATCAGATATCATAATTTCAGTGGACACATACTTTATTTCAATTACAATGTCCTTGACTATTTGCCTGACATGGTGATACTTAATATCTGCTGATACTTACTGCGCGCATGGTATTTCGAATATTTTGCTAAACATTGCGTACTTTGGTTGTCGCTAAATATTTTTATTGCATAACCATCGCTTAAACCCGTCCTGTTCATGATTTTGCGGATATATGATGCTTTTTTTTAGCAGCTGTTGACAAAGCTTTGAACTACGCTTCAGTGCTGCTTAAGGCCACGACGCTCTGTTTCTTCGATTCCCATGAGATCACTGCTCCTGCTGCAAGAAACGTCCAGCCGCTATACGATTTTTCGATCTATGCAATCTCCAGCCCAATCAGCATCATAACATTCGATGGGATTTCCAGTCGTTGGTAAGTGCAGACTCAGTTCAGCGAATTGCCCTTAAGATATCATAAAACTTACTTGGCACCTCATGTTCATTATGAGGATTTGCATTATATAAGCTTCATGGCAAATTAGCAAAATATCTGCCCGGGTTGCCAATGGCTAGATACATCAATGGAACCTATCAGAGATTGATAGCTTGCCTGGCACTCATCATTGTCACGCATAACCTGAGAATCCTGCGCTCAACGGGGTGCTGTTCCAATATGCAATGAGAATACAACAGAAACGTTGCCAGTTACTCCTTCTCTTTTTATTTACCAAGAAGATGCTTCTGTAGAGCGCCATCGGCTACATCAGATTCGGCATTCCTTCATTAAAGCTTTAGCACCCCCCCAGGATTTTTTAGTGCTGGAAATCCCTCTGATTGCCTCATGTACATCCACATATGGCAGTTCACTGTTAGGATAAAGCCAGATTACACATCAGTTTGGTGCATACTCGATACCTTTCTTAACCGCTAGCATGCCGATTGCTGGACGTATTGTTGAATGCCGTGCCGCAGTAGAGAACGTTGCAATTAGAGTTGACGCTACGCACTCACAGCACAGCTTTTTGGTACTAGACCAGGACTTAAAGACGAGGCGATGTTGAAATGTCAAACATCACGTTTTACTAGAAACGCCGATTTACAACCGATCGCCTTTTTCGCCCTTCCCAGGAAGATCCACTAACGACCACGTTTTGGCCAGCTCTAGACTCCCCATCTCTTTCTGCATCGATGCCTTCCACTGGCTGGCATGGTCGGAACTTAGGGCCGAAGTAACTGTTTCTAGTATTGCCACATCATCCAGTTGTCGCGCTTGTTCAAAATGTTGTACTGCTTGCTAGGGGCGCTGGACCCTGTCAGCTTTGGTCGCCCAGGACCTCTCTTGATGTTGAAGCTCGCCCTCGGTATCTTCTTCAGACAAAACTCCATCGGAAGGCGAATCACGAGTCGGCATTAGCGTTCTCCATATTTTTCTTCTTCTGTAACGCCTTACCGACCAGTTCCAGTTGACCAGCGGCATTTTCATATATTTCCCGATTCATTTACGCACACTGCTCATCTGCAAAAGAATATTTCAAGAAGAGAATTACGTCAGGTGCTATAAACGAGGTATGCTTGCCCCGGCTCCTGAGTAGCCAACCATCACACGCGCTACCGCCTTTCAGGAGAAACTTCCTGCTATGCTTCTTGTCCAAAGGCTTCTTGGCTTTGATTCCAGATACTATCGGAGTGAAGCTCACCGTTGGCTTTTTGTCAGACCACGCCTCGAATGGTGTCATGTTCTCTAAGACAGATGTTTCCGAACGGATTCCTGAGGTAATGCAGCCATGTGTAAGCTTCTGCCCCGAAGCCCTCATTCAGACCAGCGTAGAATCATACTGCGCGCCATCTCAACCAAAGTTCTGTTTGCGTAGCAGCTACACCAACATTGAAGGGTGGAGTGTGGTACAGTAAAGCTGCCTTTTAATGCACCATTTGCTTGCCAGGAGTTAGTCAAATGCGCAGCTCAAATACTCATCCGTTGGCCTTCTCAGACCTTTATTTGTTTTCCAGTCTGCTTCTCAGCCCATTTTTTTAAGACACTTTACATTTTGAGTACTTCATCCACGAAATTCATTTCATACGTGTATCGTGATTTGTAAATCAATAGATATTTACAAATACCGCGCTCCTCCTTGCTTGAGGATTTCGTGTCACAAATGTCTGCTTATGCACAGATCCAGCATGCTTTCAGGCGATTTTCAGATTTCTTTGGAAATGGTTTTACGCATGTCTTACACTTTCACAGGTTTCACATATATAGTATGATTCTTCAAATCACTGTAAACTTTTTCTGTTTTCAAACCATGCACCAGATTCTTACTAATCATTTTGTTTAGACTACCAAAGTTTAAATGTCCAAACCTATTGTACCACTTCATTATATCAGTCAAATTAGACTCTGCACCAAAACACTTGTTGTCGTTTGTCTCTAATAAAAACATATCTTGCTGCTCTTTAGCCAATAAGATCACTTCAGCGTCTTGATTTTGAATACTCACACTTGCGCGTTCAAACTTGATAATGAACCCCTTCTACGGATATATTACTTTTGCTTCCACGTAGAGTTCGTTTACCAAGTCAACTGTACTTTTATGCCAATTCAATCGCACTGTGCCGCGACCACTTGCTACAATATAATTGTTTCCAGCTAAAACAATTTTCTCAGTATGCCGTTCGAATTTTATGAAACTTGATTTATCACAACACAAATGTGCTGTTGCGCCACTGTCCAAGCACGAAACGTTTTCAGCAAAACTACCGTTAGTACATGCAAACACTGAGTACGACTTTTTTCGATCTTTGTCATCTCTTTCATATTCGTTGTCCTTGACGGTTTTTTGACTCGTTTTTTTCGCTAACTTTTCTTTGACAATTCTTTGAAATGGTCCACGGTGACCACACGACCAACAACTTACGTTTTTTCGTTTTTGTTGTCCATCTTTTACACTCTGTTTATTTTCGCTTCGCGAAGAGAACACTTTTTGCTCTTCTTGTTGTATGCTCGTATTATATTCTCCTAACTTTAACATCCATCTATGTAATGGATTATTGCCAATATCGCTTATATCAAGTTGATCTGCAAATTTCGTTATTCTCTTAATATTTATTGGATATATGTATATTATCGAGTTTCATTTTTCTGTATCTGAGTTGGTATTTGTGCCTGACTGCTTTATAATTCTTTACATATCTCTCCTTCTTATTATGAATACAAATTTCCCTGTTTTTGTACAATTTCTGAATTCTATGAGGTTTTGCCTCTAACATTCTATTGTATTGGATTTTGTTTTTATCTTCTTTTCCTTCCATTACATCTATCGGCCGCGCTTTTGTAATAGAATGAATAGAGTTATTATACCATTCTATAGCTTGAAATACTTTTTCCTGTATGGGCATTTGAGAATTTTCTTTTTCTAAAATTCTTACTTACGCTAATTGTGCTGTGTAATCTTTCTATATCAGCATGACTATACTTCTTCTTAATTGGCGTAGACACCGCTTACGCGATTATAGCCGAGTTAACAACAGCGCGCCAGTCGTTTCTTCTTTTCGTTACGTGGCGCCAATTGGATATTCCAAGCGTAGCCAGGCCCTTCTCCACCTGGTCCTTCCAACGCAGTGGAGGCCTTCCTCGTCCTCTGCTTCCCCCGACGGGTACGGCGTAGAATACTTTCATAGCTGGAGTGTTTTCGTCCATTCGGACAACATGACCTAGCCAGCGTAGCCGCTGTCTTTTAATTCGCTGAACTATATCAATGTTGTCGTATATCTCGTACGATATTCGCGTGGCCAACGTGGAAAGGACCGTAAATCTTTCGCAGAACTTTTCTCTCGAAAACTCGCAACGTCAACTCATCAGTTGTTGTCATCGTCCAAGCTTCGCTTCCTTGTCCAGTCTGGAGAAAGTTGAGTTGAGGCCGATGATAGCAATATCATCCGATATCAATCATCAGCTCCTTTTCGTGCTGTCGAAAACAGCTATGAAATCGACGAAGAAGTGGTGTGTGTCGATTCTCCTTTCACGGGACTTTTCCAAGATATAGCGCACGGTATATATCTGGTCGGTTGTTGATTTGCCAGGTCTAAAGCCGCACTGATAAGGTCCAACCAGTTTGTTGACGGTAGGCCTTAATCTTTTACACAATAAGCTCGATAGAACCTTATATGCGATGTTGAGGAGGCTAATCCCACGGTAGTTGGCACAGATTGTGGGGTCTCCTTTTTTATGGATTGGGCATAGCACACTTTCCAATCGTTCGGCATGCTTTCGTCCGACCATATTTTACAAAGAAGCTGATGCATGCTCCTTATCAGTTCCTCGCCGCCGTGTTTGAATAGCTCGGCCGGCAATCCGTCGGCCCCTGCCGCTTTGTTGTTCATCAGGCGGGCAATTGCTATTCGAACTTCTTCATGGTCGGGTAATGGATCGTCTGCTCCATCGTCATCGATTAGGGAATCTGGTTCTCCTTCTCCTGGCGTTGTGCGTTCACTGCCATTCAGCAGGCTGGAGAAGTGTTCCCTCCATAATTTAAGTATGCTCTGGGCATCAGTGACTAGATCACCTATGAGGGTTCTACAAGAGTATGCTCCGGTCTTGAAACCTTCTGTTAGCCGCCGCATTTTTTCGTAGAATCTTCGAGCATTACCCATGTCGGCCAGCTTATCAAGCTCTTCGTACTCACCATTTCGCCTCTTTCCTCTTCTGTCTGAAAATGCGTCTCACTTCCCTCTTCAACTCTCGATATCTATCCCATCCCGCACGTGTAGTGGTCGATCGTAACGTTGCGAGGTAGGCAGCCTGTTTTCTCTCCGCTGCGACACGGCACTCCTCGTCGTACCAGCTGTTCTTTTGCACTTTCCGAAAACCAATGGTTTCGGTTGCAGCTGTACGTAAGGAGTTTGAAATGCCGTCCCACAGTTCCCTTATACCGAGTTGTTGACGAGTGCTCTCAGAGAGCAGGAGTGCAAGCCGAGTAGAAAATCGTTCGGCTGTCTGTTGTGATTGCAGCTTCTCGACGTCGAACCTTCCTTGTGTTTGGTGGCGCGCGTTTTTTGCTGCACAGAGGCGGGTGCGAATCTTAGCTGCAACAAGATAGTGGTCCGAGTCGATGTTAGGACCTCGGAGCGCACGCACATCTAAAACACTGGAGACGTGTCTTCCGTCTATCACAACATGATCGATCTGGTTGGTAGTTTTTCGACCCGGAGACAGCCAGGTAGCTTGATGAATCTTCTTGTGCTGGAATCTAGTACTACAGATAACCATATTTCGGGCCCCGGCGAAGTCGATCAGCCTCAACCCATTTGGGGATGTTTCCTCGTGGAGGCTGAATTTACCGACCGTAGTGCCAAAGATACCTTCTTTGCCCACCCTGGCGTTAAGGTCGCCAAGCACGATTTTGACATCGTGGCGGGGGCAGCTTACATAAGTGCGCTCCAAGCACACATAAAAGGCATCTTTGGTCACATCGGTCCTTCTCTTCACTAGGTCAATGGGCGTAGGCATAAATCGCGCGATATGTTGAAGAACCTCGCTTTGATGCGGATTGTGGCTAGACGTTCATTCACCAGGTGAATGTGTGAGTACTCGGCGACGGAGTCTCTCTCCACCACGAATCCTACACTTAAACTTGCGCTCCTTTATATGGCCACTGCCAAATATCACCGGGATATCACCGTCTCTGTCCTTGTCCCGTCCATCGCATTTCTTGGACGGTGATGTCAGCAGCACTATTTTGAGGACATCAACCAGCTGGGCAGCAACGCTGAGTCGGGTCCGGGACATTCCAGGTGCGCCCGCTTAAATCGTAGTCCTTATTCCATTTGCCATGGTCGTCATCAAAAGGGGGGTCTCTCATCCGAGGCTTGTTGGTTCCTTTCATTGAAGGTATTTTTTTACGAGGCGCGTCCCAAACCCAACGCACAACCCTGAGGAGGGGATGTTTCGCCTTCTCACTTTAGCTCGCCTTCAAACGGATGTTCTTATCCTACCCAGAGGATACTTGGTCAAAGACCGGAAGTCGTGAGCTGCTTAAATCATATGTAAAAGAATCGTTTCTGGCCATTCCCAAGTGAATGGCGATAAGAGAATTTTCCTCACTTGCGCGAACTTCTACACATGACTCCATCCCCATCAAAACCGCTTACCCCAAAAAATAGTTCGCGGCCTCCATCCAATTATGAAGTCTGGAGATACCAACGGCAGTAATTATGAGCAACAATATGCTATTTCAAAATCAGAAGCAAAAAACAATTTTACCATTAAACTTTTCAATAATGGAATATATAAGTAAATACTTTCTCCACAGAGGACTACAGATGCATATTAAAAGCACTTTCATGTAGAAATATATCTTGGTATAGCTTTGAGAATAAGTAATCGCGGCCAGTAAGAGTTATTGTAAAAAATTTGCACAATTCTTATGATCCGAAATCGCTTTTAATTACATAAAAGAGCATGGGTCAAATGCACTGAGTGCTGTCAATCACCTTCAATAGAAAACTAAAACAATCCTCGGCATGTTTTTGGTAACATTCGACCCCATGGACAACATAAAAAAGATTTACGAAACCAAAATTATATTTAACTCAATTGTTTCTGTTGAACCGATAAAACTGCCTAAGATGAGACCTCAATGTAAACATTGCCAGTCATTTGGCCAAACACAAAACTATTGTGGCAAACAACCAAGATGCGTTAAGTGCGCCGGTAAGCATAAGACATCTGAATATTCGAAACCAGAAAAACAGCAGCCTAAATGCTGTAACTCTAACGAAGCACATCCAGCCAATCCAAAATACGAGCTAACACAATTGGCCACAAAAAAGGTGATGGTCTAGCCCAAAAACTAGTAGTTCTGTAGACCTTTAAAATTCAACGAATTCAATACTTCCTTACAAAATCGCTTAAGCAAGCTTGAAAAATATCTTTTTAATACCAAAGATGTTTAAATCTATAAAAATTCTTCTATGGAACTCAAATGGATTAATCAATCATAAGAATGAAATCGAAATAGTACTGAACTCAGAAAATGTTGACGTATGTATGGTATCGGAGACACATTTTACGTCACAAACCTATTTTAAAATTAAAAAACTATCAAACTTACCATACAATTCATCCTAGCAATTGCGCCCGTGACGGAAGCGCAATATTAATTAAAAATACGATTAAATATTTTGATGAAGAAAAACTTTCAACTGATAAGTTTCAAGGTACAACAGTGACTATTTACGGAGTTAAGAATCCACTCTCACTTACCTCTGTGTACAGTCATCCAAGGCATCAAATCCAATTTGAAGAGTACCAACACTTAATAAACCGACGCAGGTATAGATTCATAATGGGTGAAGATTTCAACGCAAAGAAGACGCACTGGGGTTCAAGGCTTATGAATACAAAGGCGTATTCTTGCTTGCTGTTGGTAGTAGTGAACATGATTCAACTACTAATCTCCAAAAAGCTGTAAATAAAGTCCTATAATGGACAAAGAAATGACTCAATGAAGCTAAGTCTGTGCACATTGTTTTCACATACAACAAGATACGTATACAACACTTACCAATTTTCATAGACGATGTTGCAGCAATGAATACCGCACGTTAATTCCCGCCAAATACTTTAGAAATGACGCTTGACACTAAGCTACGGTGGAAAGTTCACGTAAAAACAAACGTAAGGAGCGACGGACATGCGACTCAAAAATTACAATTGGTTAATCGGTAACAAATCAGTGTTATCCATCGAAAATAAGTTACTTATCTATAAGCAAATACCTGACCGATATGGAGCTATGGTGCACAACTCTGGGGATGTACTAACGCAAACAATAAGAAAGTCATCCAACAATTTCAAACAAAGTACTAAGACTAATTGTCAAAGCGCCTTGGTATTGTAGATGTGCTGGATATAGAGCGTGATCTGTAGGCGTAAACTCGGTTAACGCAGAAATACTAAAATTGCAATAGCACATAGTGCAAGATTGCTACAGCATTGTAACGAAGAAGTAGTTATGTTAACTTCTAGTGATGGACCACCAAGACGACTCAAACGCCTCAAACCCAGCGATCTTTCAAATTAGCCAATACTCTCACAGTAGTTTTGTGATTTTGTAATTATATTTTTAAGTCCTATTCAAGTTGCTTGTTAGTCCTTTCTTTTATTTGAACTAGTTGCAATGTATAAACACAATAAAAAAAAAAAAAAAAAAAAAATACAAGACAATCGACTTTATATATGAACATAAGAAGGTGGAATTCTTCCAAATGCACTGCTTTTATGGCTTTATATCCACTTCAGTAAGAGGAAGAAGGTTGATTAACTTAAATAAGTGAAGAAAATGATTTGAAGAAACTCAATATTGATTGCTAAATGTGTATATACAAGAATATCGACTTTATAGCTAAATATAAGAAGGTGGAATACTTCCAAATGCACTGCCGTTATGGCTTTATATCCACTTCGGTAAGATAAAGAAGGTTAATTAACTTAAATAAGTGAAGAAAATGATTTGAAGAAACTCAATATTGATTGCTAAATGTGTATATACAAGAATATCGACTTTGTTCCTAAATATAAGAAGGTGGAATTCTTCCAAATGCACTGCTGTTATGGCTTTATATCCACTTCAGTAAGAGGAAGAAGGTTAATTAACTTAAATAAGTGAAGAAAATGATTTGAAGAAACTCAATATCGATTGCTAAATGTGTATATACAAGAATATCGACTTTATACCTAAATATAAGAAGGTGGAATTCTTCCAAATGCACTGCCGTTATGGCTTTATATCTAATTCAGTAACTGGAAGAATGTTAATTAACTTAGATAAGTGAAGGAAATGATTTGAAGAAACTCAATATCGATTGCTAAATGTGTATATAGAAGAATATCGACTTTACACCTAAACATAAGAAGGTGGAATTCTTCCAAATGCACTGCCGTTATGGCTTTATATCCACTTCAGTAAGATGAAGAAGGTTAATTAACTTAAATAAGTGAAGAAAATGATTTGAAGAAACTCAATATCGATTGCTAAATGTGTATATACAAGAATATCGACTTTGTACCTAAATATAAGAAGGTGGAATTCTTCCAAATGCACTGCTGTTATGGCTTTATATCCACTTCAGTAAGAGGAAGAAGGTTAATTAACTTAAATAAGTGAAGAAAATGATTTGAAGAAACTCAATATTGATTGCTAAATGTGTATATACAAGAATATCGACTTTATACCTAAATATAAGAAGGTGGAATTCTTCCAAATGCACTGCCGTTATGGCTTTATATCCACTTCGGTAAGATGAAGAAGGTTAATTAACTTAAATAAGTGAAGAAAATGATTTGAAGAAACTCAATATCGATTGCTAAATGTGTATATAGAAGAATATCGACTTTACACCTAAACATAAGAAGGTGGAATTCTTCCAAATGCACTGCCGTTATGGCTTTATATCCACTTCAGTAAGATGAAGAAGGTTAATTAACTTAAATAAGTGAAGGAAATGATTTGAAGAAACTCAATATCGATTGCTAAGTGTGTATATACAAGAATATCGACTTTGTACCAAATATAAGAAGGTGGAATTCTTCCAACTGCACTGCCGTTATGGCTTTATATCCACTTCAGTAAGATGAAGAAGGTTAATTAACTTAAATAAGTGAAGGAAATGATTTGAAGAAACTCAATATTGATTGCTTAATGTGTATATACAAGAATATCGACTTTATACCTAAATATAAGAAGGTGGAATTCTTCCAAATGCACTGCCGTTATGGCTTTATATCCACTTCAGTAAGATGAAGAAGGTTAATTAACTTAAATAAGTGAAGGAAATGATTTGAAGCAACTCAATATCGATTGCTAAATGTGTATATACAAGAAAATCGACTTTATACCTTAATATAATATTGTGGAACTATTCCAAATGCACTGCCGTTATGGCTTCATGTCCTCTTCAGTAAGATGAAGAAGGTAAGAGAACTTAAATATTTAAAGCAACTCAATATCGATTGCTATATACAAGAAAATCGAATGTATACCTAAATTTAAGGTTGTGGAATTCTTCCAAATGCACTGCCGTTATGGCTTTATGTCTCCTTCAGTAAGATGAAGAAGGTTAATTAACTTAAATAAGTGAAGGAAATGATTTGAAGAAACTCAATATTGATTGCTTAATGTGTATATACAAGAATATCGACTTTATAGCTAAATATAAGAAGGTGGAATTCTTCCAAATGCACTGCCGTTATGGCTTTATATCCACTTCGGTAAGATAAAGAAAGTTAATTAACTTAAATAAGTGAAGGAAATGATTTGAAGAAACTCAATATCGATTGCTTCTTGTATATACACATTAAGCAATCGATATTGAGTTTCTTCAAATCATTTCCTTCACTTATTTAAGTTAATTAACCTTCTTTATCTTACTGAAGTGGATATAACGCCATAACGGCAGTGCATTTGGAAGAATTCCACCTTCTTATATTTAGCTATAAAGTCGATATTCTTGTATATACACATTTAGCAATCAATATTGAGTTTCTTCAAATCATTTTCTTCACTTATTTAAGTTAATTAACCTTCTTTATCTTACTGAAGTGGATATAAAGCCATAACGGCAGTGCATTTGGAAGAATTCCACCTTCTTATATTTAGGAACAAAGTCGATATTCTTGTATATACACATTTAGCAATCGATATTGAGTTTCTTCAAATCATTTCCTTCACTTATTTAAGTTAATTAACCTTCTTTATCTTACTGAAGTGGATATAAAGCCATAACGGCAGTGCATTTGGAAGAATTCCACCTTCTTATATTTAGGAACAAAGTCGATATTCTTGTATATACACATTTAGCAATCGATATTGAGTTTCCTCAAATCATTTCCTTCACTTATTTAAGTTAATTAACCTTCTTCATCTAACTGAAGTGGAAATAAAGCCATAACAGCAGTGCATTTGGAAGAATTCCGCAATCTTATATTTAGGTATAAAACCGATATTCTTGTATATACACATTTAGTAAACACATTTAGCAATCGATATTGAGTTTCTTCAAATCATTTACTTCACTTATTTAAGTTAATTAACCTTCTTCATCTTACTGAAGTTGACATAAAGCCATAACGGCAGTGCATTTGGAAGAATTCGACAATCTTATATTCAGGTATAAAGTCGATTTTCTTGTATCGGGTGATTTTTTAAGAGCTTGATAACTTTTTTTTAAAAAAAAACGCATAAAATTTGCAAAATCTCATCGGTTCTTTATTTGAAACGTTAGATTGGTTCATGACATTTACTTTTTGAAGATAATTTCATTTAAATGTTGACCGCGGCTGCGTCTTAGGTGGTCCATTCGGAAAGTCCAATTTTGGGCAACTTTTTCGAGCATTTCGGCCGGAATAGCCCGAATTTCTTCTGAAATGTTGTCTTCCAAAGCTGGAATAGTTGCTGGCTTATTTCTGTAGACTTTAGACTTGACGTAGCCCCACAAAAAATAGTCTAAAGGCGTTAAATCGCATGATCTTGGTGGCCAACTTACGGGTCCATTTCTTGAGATGAATTGTTCTCCGAAGTTTTCCTCAAAATGGCCATAGAATCGCGAGCTGTGTGGCATGTAGCGCCATCTTGTTGAAACCACATGTCAACCAAGTTCAGTTCTTCCATTTTTGGCAACAAAAAGTTTGTTAGCATCGAACGATAGCGATCGCCATTCACCGTAACGTTGCGTCCAACAGCATCTTTGAAAAAATACGGTCCAATGATTCCACCAGCGTACAAACCACACCAAACAGTGCATTTTTCGGGATGCATGGGCAGTTGGCCACCAAGATCATGCGATTTAACGCCTTTAGACTATTTTTGTGGGGCTACGTCAAGTCTAAAGTCTACAGAAATAAGCCAGCAACTATTCCAGCTTTGAAGACAACATTTCCGAAGAAATTCGGGCTATTCCGGCCGAAATGCTCGAAAAAGTTGCCCAAAATTGACTTTCCGAATGGACCACCCAAGACGCAGCCGCGGTCAACATTTAAATGAAATTATCTTCAAAAAGTAAATGTCATGAACCAATCTAACGTTTCAAATAAAGAACCGATGAGATTTTGCAAATTTTATGCGTTTTTTTTTTAAAAAAAGTTATCAAGCTCTTAAAAAATCACCCGATATATACACATTTAGCAATCGATATTGAGTTGCTGCAAATCATAAATTTAACATATTTAAGTTAATTTACCTTCTTCATCTTAA
>NW_024395824.1:14237038-14349855 GCF_016617805.1 Bactrocera tryoni | reverse complement strand
GAACCTCAAAATCTATTATATTTCATTATTCAGAGATGTTTTAACACATGAATGAAAATAAATATGTCGATAACAAATATTAAGTTTTCTATAACAAAGTCAAAAAACATAATTATCAATAAAAATAAAAATATATTTTCATGTTTGAGTTGCTTAAAAATATAAAAAAACGACAATCGATTAATATCTTTGATGATCTCTGTTTAGTATACGAGTATTCAAAATGGCAGCAAGAGTTCTTTTTAGTTTGTGACCTGCTAACTATCAAGTCTCAAATTTGAGTCAATATTTTGAGACTAACACTGGAGACTGTTTAGTGAATAGTAACTAGTCACAAATTGAGTCTTTACCTCAAAATGTCTCAAATAGAGACTATAAGGTTTAGGCTAACTCATGAAACTAATATAATAAAGAACTCTATTGAATAAAGACTATACCCGCGAACGGACGGTTTTTTAATCGGAATTCTTAAATTCGACCAAAGCGCAGGCAATTAACTTTTCAATCAAGTTGCACATCTTAGTGTGTCTAACTTTCTAATTTCAATCTTAAAAACGCTTAAGATATTTTCAGGCCCTTCCCACTAGCGGTTTTTCTTGGAACGTTTTGTCTTCACAATCTTATATTGCTACCTTTTTTGTGGTATCTGAGATCCACTTGTCAGTGCTTTTATTTTTGTATTGTTCACAAATTATTGCTACGTCAATATTAGTTTCGTATACCGTTTGGGTGAGTAGGTCCTGAGCCGCCTCACAGTGGATCAGATTTATATGCAGGATTTTCACTTTATGTTCGGCTTCTTATTTGATGTTCAGTGTTTGTCTTCCCACTGTTTTTGCACGCAATGCAAAAGGGTTTATTAATACAGGTTTTCGCAAAGTGACCCTCCTTTCCACATTTAATGCTCCTGTCCTTTAAATTGCTGCACACCTTCGCCACATGCCCATATTCCAGGCAATTACTTGCTCAGTTGAGCCTTCTCCTTTATTCTGCAGATTGTCTATCCGATTTTAATCTTTTGGGCCTGCAGTAAATATTTTGTTCCTTGCTCAGGAAGACTTAGCACAGCTATTTGGGTACGAAGGCCGCTTTGATCGTTTTTACCGAAGCCACGTTAAAGAGGCTAAGTTCTTTAACTTCCGAGCGGATTGCTTCTGCTATGTCCTCTTTTGTGGTGATATCGTCCAGATCCCGTACCTCAACTGTGGTTTCTTGCTTCAGAAATTTTATTTGTGCCAGATCGCCCAGTATTCTACCTATCTCCTCTGTGTATCCTGCGGTGTGTCCTGTTTGTTCTTTTTTAAGTTCAAGCAGAATCTCTCCTTTGGCTGTCTTTTATATTCTTAAGACATTTTTTCCAATCTCCTGTAATGTCCCATTCGTTTTAACGTTTCGAAGAATGTCAGCGTACGTCATCTCACCAGTTTTTGCGATTAAGATGGCATCAGGTTGAAGGCGTTGCATCGTGCTTACATTCTTCTTATTCTTTTTCTTCTGTGCCCTACACTGGACGGTGACCCAGTCTTACTCCGTTGTTGATTTCGGTCCAGCATCTTTAGCGTTGTTTCCTCTTTCCTCATTAGTCAGGTGGACTACCGTTTTTATTATTAACTCCTCATGAGAGGTTTAGGTCTTTTATGGGGGTGTCCTTCTCCCCATCTGCTTGCTGTCACTTGGCCTTTTGGGTGCTATTTCAACAACCAATGGCTGTCTTGACACATTGTGATTCAATTCGCCCAGTCGGGTGTGTTCCTCTCAGACGCATACGTGAAGCTTCGCGATTGAGGTTAGCAGTTCCGCATGGAATTGTTGATGGAGCGCTGTGACGGTCGCTTGCATAGCTCGCAGAGGTCTATCCACCGATAACACTTTTACAGGCGATCTAGGCAATCGCGAAGCTTCCTGAAAAGGATCCAACTCTGGTTACTCCATATTTTTGTTGCTGCCATTGTTGTTATCATTATAAGTTTTTTCCATAGTTTTCTCCATGTGACAGTTTTACCAGCGCATAGTGTGCAGGGGGGTGGGCCGAAATAGACTGGAACGGGTGTACCCTTGGAGACGATGATCCTACCCCAGTTCCCTGAGGCCTGTCCTTCTCTTTACCAGTCTCGGAACACGCGGACTAATCGGCGTTCGTCCGGAGCAACGCAGTCTACTATATCTGCGTCCATAAACACTTCCTGACCAAGGCCCGAAGTGGCTGGTTACTGATTCACGTCGAGGCTAACACTTCGGAAGAGCAAGCTCACATCACCCTTTCCACACCATCAGTGGGAAACAGCAGTGTTTCATGGTACTCCCAGTGCGCCTCGGTATGGACTGGTCTTGTTTACAGTCGCGCCTAACATGGCGAACAGACGCTGACCAGGAAGCGGCTCATTGTGAGTCCGTCGCGTCTGGATTTTTATATTACCCAACATGCCTATGCCCCTATTTTTAAGAGGCGGTATCGACTCGCCTCTGTCGCAGGGATTTCATCCGCTTCGCTGGTTTTTATACCGCAACCTCCACTCCTGCCGCTCCTCGTCGGGGTTGCTTATCCCGTTCCGCTATCCACGACCTGCCGACCCCCCCGGTAGCTTAAAGCTCAGCTGAAAAGCCTGGTCCCACGTAAAGTCTATCATATTTATTTACATGCACACATAATCATAAATGAGCACATGTGCGACCGCTTGATCCGTTAAGATGATATCAAAACTTTTAATGTAAATGAATTAATTAAAAACTAAGTACCATAAACTTATATGAAATGCACACTTGGGTAATAATAAAAACTTTACTCTATTATGTATTCTTAATGATTTTGTAGATCATAATGAGTTACATAGGTAACTCATACTCTACTTATATACATACTTATATACGGAGAATGGAGTAATTCACTTGGAAGTGGCCAGAAACGATTCTTTTATACATGGCTCAAGCAGCTCACGACTTCCGGTTTTAACCCAAGTATCCTCTGGGTAGCCTAAAACAACCGCTTGAAGGCGAGCTAAAGTAAGAAGGCGAAACATCCCCCACAAAGGCTTGTGCGCTGGGCTTGGGACCCGCCACGTAAAAAATCTTACCAATGAAAATTAGCAATCAGCCTCGGATGAGAGACCCCCTTTTGATGACGACCACGGCAAAAGAGATAAAGACTACGAATTGAGGGCATGCACCTGGAATGTCCAGTCCCTTAATTGGGAAGGTGCCGTTGGCCAGCTGGTTGATGTCCTCGTTAAAGTGAAGGCTCCAAGAAATGCGATGGACGGGACAAGGACAGAGACGAGTAGGTCCTTGTGGCATTTACTACAGTGGCCATATAAAGGAGCGTAAGTTTGGTGTGTTATTGGTGGTGGGAGAGAGACTCCGTCGCTGAGTACTATTATTCACTCCGGTGAATGAACATCTAGCCACAATCCGCATCAAAGCGAGGTTCTTCCACATATCGCTGATTTGCGCCTACGCCCCGACGGAAGAGAAGGACGATGTGACCAAAGATGCCTTCTATGAGCGCTTGGAGCACACCTATGAGCGCTGCCCTCGCCACGATATCAAAATCGTGCTTGGCGACTTTAACGCCAGGGTGGGCAAAGAAGGTATCTTTGGCACTACGGTCGGTAAATCCAGCGTCCACCAGGAAACATCCCCAAATGGGTTGAGGCTGATCAACTTCGCCGGGGTCCAAAATATGGTTATCCGTAGCACTAGATTCCAGCATAAGAAATTTCATCAAGCCACCTGGCTGTCCCCAAATCCTAAAATCACCAACCAGATCGATCATGTTGTGATAGGCGGAAGATACACACTCCTGCTTTCTAAGAGCACTCGTCAACAACTCGGTATAAGGGAACTGTGGGACGGCATTTCAAGCTCCTTACGTACAGCTGCAACCGAAACCATTGGTTTTCGGAAAATGCAAAAGAACAGCTGGTACGATGAGGAGTGCCATGTTGCAGAGGAAAGAAAACATGCTGCCTACCTCGCAACGTTACAATGGACCACAACACGTGAGGGATGAATAGATACCGAGAGTTGAAGAGGGAAGCGAGACGCATTTGCAGACAGAAAGAGAAAGAGGCCGAAGTGCGTGAGTACGAAGAGCTTAATAAGCTGGCTGACGGGGCTAATGCTCGAAAATTCTACAAAAAGATGCGGCGGCTAACTGAAGGTTTCATGACCGAAGCATACTCTTGTAGAACCCCCAAAGGTGATCTAGTCACCGATGCCCAGAGCATACTTAAATTATGGATCGAACACTTCTCCAGCCCGCTGAATGACAGTGAAAGTACAGCGCCAGGAGAAGGCGAACCTAATTCCCCAATCAATTACGATGGAGCAGACGTTCTATTGACCGACCATGAAAAAGTTCGAATAGCAATTACCCGTTTGAAGAACAACAAAGCAGCGGAGATCGATGTATTGCCGGCCGAGCTATTCAAACACGACGGCGAAGATCTGGTGAGGAGCATATATCAGCTTCTTTGTAAAATATGGTCGGACGAAAGCAGGCCCAACGATTGGAATTTAAGTGTGCTCCGCTCAATCCACAAAAAGGGAGACCCCACAATCTGCACCAACTACCGAGATGTCTGAATTTGGTATCCCCGCAAAACGGCTATGTAAACTGACGTTGAGCAACACCAAAAGCTCCGTCAGGAGCGGTAAAAACCTCTCCGAGCCGTTCGATACCAAACGAGGTTTCAGACAAGGCGACTCACTATCGTGCGACTTTTTCAACCTGCTGCTGGAGAAAATAATTCGAGCAGCAGAACTTAATCGAACAGATACAATCTTTTATAAGAGTGTACAGCTGCTTGCGTATGCCGATGATATTGATATCATCCACCGTAAACACCACCAACAATGTCAGCCTGGAAATCCAACGCAGGATAACTCTTGCCTACAGGTGCTAATTCGGACTGAGTAGGCAATTGCGAAGTAAATTCCTATCACGACGAACAAAAACCAAACTCTATAAGTCACTCATAATTCTTCAAACAACACCGAAATCAAAAACATCGGCCACTGTTGCACACTCATCCGAAGATTCCGACGCACTAACGCCATTATTTACATCCTTTATGAAATTATTTAAATACAAAACTGTTTGGTTTTTAGCGAGTGCATCTTTAAAATGCAGAAATTTGAATCTCGGATCCAATACAGTAGCCAACGCCAGAACTGAATTAAATTACAGTTTGTCAAATCTCTTATTCATGTTCTTTTGCAGTTCACTTTTTAGCTCCCCTTCAATAGCGTCTTAAGCTGAAATTTTTGTCAGAGCTTCAGTTAAACAGCTTAATAAAGGTATAACCTTGCTAATGGTAACGTAGGTATCAGCCGAAATCTCCCTGGTCACAATTTCAAAACACTTTAATAATTCAATCACCTTCTTAATTTTGTTCAGGTCAGAGGCATTAACCATACAGGGTGCTTATGGGCGAGTGAGCAGAAGCATGGGTCGATTCTGGACTTTTTTCGATTCGGGATTTCTAATAGTGCGGAAAAGTTGCCTTAGTACTTCCTGATTCCAATGTAACTTTTTTTTTGAGATCGGATTGCATCTTCAACCCCAACTCCGGCCTTGAAATTTCGGAAATTCGCCAAAAATCGTGAAATTGTCTACCTAGCGCCTGAAATATGCATCTCATGGCAAAATGTATGGAACAAAAGTTATTTGTCACGTCATTTGCTACGGAAATGGTATATGTGACATGGCCGTAGGACGAACCGTTCCCGAGATACGAGCGAAAATGCGGCGCGCCACAGCGCAATGTGAAAATCGGCTTGCGGCCACACTTCTTGACGTTGATTTCGCCGAGTGTTATCACTCACATTCATTCACCTACGCCATACGACACGTTCGGCCTGGTCTCCACATAAATATTTTTTCATCGACTTCCTTCACTCTTGTCGTTGATTTCACCGAGTGCTATCACTTATATTCTCTCAACAGAACACAGAACTCAAAATGTCTGTATCTAAATTTAAATTTAGCCAAAATGTCTTGTGTTTGGCATATATCCGTAAAATCTCTCTGAGTCTCAGTTACCTACTTACCAGGATGTTCTTTTGTGTTATCAGTTTGAAAGATTTCGTATAGGGCGACTCCGAGGCGACAACTATGAACCTGAAAATACTTTCAAAAAGTCATCTATTCCGACAGTTTCACACACCAGAGTTGTACAGATGCTTCAAACATACCATTTCTAAATTTCTGACTCTTAAACAATTGTTTTTAAGGAACTCAATAGGTTTGAGCACTAAAAGAGACGACTTTGTCTCTTCTGCCGGAAAATTATTTGACATTGCTGCTTTTAAATGCATTTATTTTTCTTCTTGCACTTGTCCAAAGGAAAGGAAAGTTCCTATTAATGAACAACCATTTCTCTTGACCAGAGAACCAGAAGAATTGGTCGCATTGGAAGTGTTGATCTACCTGAAACAAAAAAGATTGCAAAGAAAAATGAACGTAAAGAAAAGCTTTCAAAACGTCATTCAACATCAACACTTACCAGAAAAGTATCAGCTAGAACACGTGACCATTGATATCAGCCAGACTCTCATACAGACGACAACAATGTAGGTGCGTCGCACATGGATTCTTCCAAAAACGATGCTGATGATGAATTTTTTCTTCCATCCTTTAAAACCAAACAAAACACACTAGTAAAAGATGCTAGATCTTTAGGGTTTTTGTCAGGTTTTTTTATTTATTATTTAAAGATTGTATCTCATACAATATTATTTAAAATTATATATTTCAGTTATAATAAGTATACTCGTTTTGACAATTAAAATGAAAATGAATAAAAATGACTCTTTACGAACGAATGTTGACGCGACGACGTATCTACTCCGACTACTTTTTCGGGTTGCTGGTGCGCTCGTTCTTTTTGTGTTGCAGGGATGCAATTATGCGGTTGACCTTACAGTCGGCCAATCCTGACCACAGGAGTCGACCTCGACTCCGACATCATTATCAAACCCATCGAAATTCGGCAAATTACACCACGGCTTCAACTTATCAGATGCATAGATTGATGTATAATGTCGTTGTTTGCGTTTTGACCCTGGTATATCTTCAACGAGATACCTGTCGTGGCCAATCACCTTGGTTACCATGAACGGACCTTTGTATAGTGGCTCCAATTTGCGAGAACCACCAGTACTAACAGGCTCATTTTCGGCGAGAACCAAATCACCAACGTTATATTGTGTAGGTTTTCGATGTTTTTCGTTAAAACGCTGTTTAGCTTTTTCTCGCTGCTGATTAATACGACTTACTGCTTCAGTTTGAATTTCGTTCATCTCGTCATTACTTGTAACATCATCTTCATGTAAAGCTAATATTAATTTATTCTGAAGAATATCTCGAGGCTTGTAATTGAATAAAAGTTCTTGTGGAGTCCGCTGAGTTGTTTTGTTCTTTGTAGTGTTTAGTGCCCACTGTATACCTCTAAGTTGATCATCCCAGGTTTTGTCGTCTTCCGTCGACGGAAGTAACATACCCAGTAGAGTTCGGTTGGTACGCTCTGCATGTCCGTTTGCGCGCGGAGTTCGAACAGCATTCAAAATCTGTTTAATATCATTATCGTTGCAATATTGTCTAAAATCCTGAGAAGTAAACGCTGTTCCACGATCGGTTACTATTCGTGTTGGCACTCCGAAATAGCTGCTTACTTCGTTAAGTAATGTCAATACATGTCGTGTCGCTGTGCTTCTAACAGCTCGTAATACTGTAAATTTCGTGAATGAATCAACGAGGACTATTACGTGTTCGTTCTGCTTCTTGCTACGAGGAAAAGGTCCTAGATGATCGATATGTACCGTCTTGAATGGTACAGGTTCTATCTCGTCATAATGATACGCTCCTTCTATTTTGCCACCCCGCTGTTTATTATATGCGCATTCAATGCACGATTTCAAAAATGTCTTTACAAAATTACGCATTCGAGGAAACCAAAAATATTTATTTAATTCTTCTAAAGTCTTTTCTGTACTAAGATGTTTAACTTTCTCGTGTACGCTCTGCACAATTTTGTATCGCATTGATTTTGGTACTACCCATAGCTTATTACTTTTCTGCTTTCGATAAAGTCTTCCATTTTCGATTTTGTATTCATCATTAGTAATTTTATCGCCGCTGGCAAGTTTTTCTACAATAACTCGAATATCTTTGTCTTGATGCTGCATACTGTATATCCAGTCACCTACGTCTAAAGTTGTTTTCGCAATTTTTAGAGACGCTGTATCGATTTCTTCACCTTTTTCATATGGCATTCTGCTGAGAAAATCGACATGTTCCATTCTTCTACCTGGTCGGTGCTCCAATTTTACAAGAAAGTCTTGAATACGTAGCCACCAACGTGCAATTCGTGGTATCAACTCACGTTTGTGCATTGCTGTAGTAACCGCGCTACAGTCAGTCACAACTACGATCTCTTTCCCTTGCACATAATACCTAAAACGCTCTAGGCTGCTCACCACCGCCAGTACTTCCAGCTCATAGCTATGAAAGTTTCGCTCGCTGTCTGTCGTAGATCTGCTGTAATATGCAACTGGTTTCCAGTCGCCACCGTCTCGTTGTAAAAGTACACCCGCAATACCAACAGAGCTAGCATCAGTATGGATCTGATGATCTGCCTCGACACGATATCCTGTCATCAATGGCTTCGATGTTAACGCTGTTTTCAATGCTAAAAATGCTTCTTCTTGTTTTTCTGCCCATTGAAATTGTTGATTTTTACGCAGCAATAAACGTAACGGCTCACTTATAATCGAGTAACCTGGTACAAAGCGTCGAAAATACCCGCTAAGACCAAGAAAACGTCTTACATCTGTTATAGATTTTGGAGTAGTAAAACAATTTACGGCAATTGTCTTCACAGTACCTGGGCTTATGCCACCTGAATGAAGTTTGTGCCCTAAAAACTCGATCGTCTGCTTCATAAACTCGCATTTTTTAATATTTAATGTTAAATTGAGTTCGCGCAATGCCTTAAAAACACGTTTAAGTTTTTCATACATCTCGGTGACGTCACTGCTACCTACTAATATGTCGTCCATATGGTGGATCATGCCACCAGGTCGAGTTCTATCTTTGATATTTTGCATTAGCCGCTGGAATACCGCAGGCGCGTTTCTGATGCCAAACGGCATTCTCTTAAACTCAAACAAACCTTCAGTTGTTATAAACGCTGTATACTTGCGACACCCTTCTTCTATTGGTACCTGATAGTACCCGCTATTTAAATCTAGTACTGAAAAATATTTGTATCGCATGGCTTCACTAAGCCTTTCTTCAATATTTGGTGTTGGATAAACTTCTTTTATCGTATGCTGATTAAGTCGCCTATAGTCGACGCAAAGGCGTTCACCGCCAGTTTTCTTTTTTACTAAAATAATTGGACTTGCGTATTCGGATTTTGATGTGGCAATAATATCGCATGCCAAAAGTTCTCTAATCATTTCGGAAACTAAATGCTTCTTCGGCTCCGGCACCCTGTACGGTTTTTGAGCTATTGGTACATTCGTTGTCAATTCGATTTTCATTTCCGTCGCGTTAGTCAAGCCAATATCAGTAAGGTTTTCCGCAAAAACGTCTGTGTTATCAGCTAACAATACTTGCAAGTCAGTTTTTACATTTATGTCGTCAATACTGCTAATAATTTCGCTGAAATCAGTTTCTCGATGCTTAAGTTCTACCTTTGTAACCTGCGTAGAAAATACGAAGCTGTCGTTCTTTATTTCTGCAACAACGTCTGCGTTTTTAAAAATATCTTGCCCCAAAAGCACGTCCATTGTTAATATATCATCATCAACAATAAACAAATTGACGATTAAAACTACATCATCAACAGCCATGTTCACGTTGATACTCTCAGTTGAAGTACGTTTTCCACCGCAAATGCCTATTATTTCTACAGCGCATGGATACTTCTTGATATTTAAATTTGTTACAGCTGATCGTCGTATCATACTGCATTCACTACCAGTGTCTACGAAAGCTACTAACGCCTTACCGTTTACGCTGATTGGTTTTTCGAAAAACTTAGATGGTTGATGTATGTGTGTTTGCTTCACAGCTACTGTTTTTACCACAATTTTCTGGTTCGCTACTTCCGTGGAATTTGTTACAATCTTTACATTTACGCGGTTGCCTCGGTTTTGGACAATTCCGCGCGATATGTCCACATTCTTTACAATTATAACACGTTATGCCTTTTGTTTCGATTGTATTCCAACGCATGTCTTTTGCACTGTCTTTATTTCGATCACTCGTATATTCATTTTTAAATTGCTTTGTCACAGTTAAGTTTTGAAGGTAACTTTCAATTGTTTCGCGCATATCTTTTAACGAGTTAAACTTCAATGCAGCTATTGCAGTCTGCAATTCACGGTGTTTCAATCCGTCGCGAATGTATTTTATAATTGAACTTTCACTCAGGCCATACCGTCGGCCTAGTCCGCTCATTCTAAAACAATACTCTAAAATCTTTTCATTTTGCATACGCGTCGTACTTGCCATTTTATAATGTACTTGTGCTTCATTCAATTCACAACCGAATTCGCTTTTTAACGCTTTCGCCAAATCAGGCCAATTGGAATAAAATGCTGGTGCTGCGTCTAACCACATACGCGCAACACCTTTTAATTTTCCATACACGGCTAAGAGTAAACACTTTTCGTCCCAGTCGTAAGCACCTATGGAACTGTCCACTCTATTTACAAATTGTGTCACTGTTAGTGAGTTATCAGTAGTTGGGTCAAACTCAGGAATTGTCTCTGCAATTTCTTTTACACTGGCACTTCGGCCTACTGTTCGTATTGAATTCTGTGGTGTAGTAACTAAACGTTCTTCATTTACATTTTCTGGCACTGTATCATTATTTCTTTGCTGCATTTGACCAGCAAAACTTTGCATGGTCGTCATCATATTCTGCATCATTTCACGCAAATCATTTACCTGGCTTTGTAAATTAGATTCTGTTTCGATTTCGATTTCATCACTACCTAAGAAGTCATTTAATCGCATTATCAATTCGGCTTTTGAACCCGATGCTAGTAAATTATTATTACGTAGTTGCTCCTTCAGTTCCTCAACTTTCAAAGATGCTACTTTTATTTTCATTTTGCGTTTCTTTTTTTTTTAACAAATATTCTTATTGGATTTTACTTTTCTTTATTTTGCTTCATTCACAATTGTCACTGTTTCTCTCTTCTTTTGTTTTTACACTTTCTGTATGTATCCGTTTCGCAATCTCTCGTCCATTCGTACGCGAGAATGTAATTCAAACACAAACCGTCACAATGTTTTTTATTTATTTCTCTCTCTCGTTTCACCGAACGCTTGTCCGTTTGTACATGCGCAAATGCAAACCTTCGCTTTTCTTGCTTTTATGCCTCGCCAACTGCTCGTCCATTCGTACGCGCAACAGGCAAATTACAACAACAATTATGTCTACGTTTTTAAATGCAAACCGCCGAATTCGTTTCTATGCTTCGCTAATCGCTCGTCCATTCGTACGCTCGATAGGCTAATCGCAACAACAATTCTGTTTGATTTTCAAACGCAAACCGTCACCAATATGATCGTTCTTGCCACACTTGGTCTGCTGTGTTCAAACGCACGACCACTCGCATGTGCGACTGCTCAAACCAATCACAACAATAACACACACATGTGAGGCTATGAGAAGCATCCCACTTCTGAACTAAAAGATGCTAGATCTTTAGGGTTTTTGTCAGGTTTTTTTATTTATTATTTAAAGATTGTATCTCATACAATATTATTTAAAATTATATATTTCAGTTATAATAAGTATACTCGTTTTGACAATTAAAATGAAAATGAATAAAAATGACTCTTTACGAACGATGTTGACGCGACGACGTATCTACTCCGACTACTTTTCTCGGGTTCTTGGTGCGCTCGTTCTTTTGTGTTGCAGGGATGCAATTATGCGGTTGACCTTACACTAGTATTAGAACACATTGCTTTAGCTGCCCAAAGATTTGGAGTAAGTGATAGAGCAGTGGCCTTGATTGTTTCATCTGCTTTTCTGGATGCCAAAAAAGCAGGTTTGATAACAGAGGATCAGGCTAGCTTTGCCACTGACAAATGCAAGATTAGTCGGGCAAAAAAAAGTGTTGGAGTTAAGCTCCAAAACACCGAAAGTATTGACTCTGTATATGGGCTGTATTTTGACGGCCGCAAAGACAATACACTTACATAAGTCAGCGAAAGTGAAAAGTAAGGGGTGTAAGTATATGCTTTGATACCAACAGACCGATTCTGCGCACTTAACAAATTATCAAAATATTGTTTATTTATCTAGATTTTTATGAAGCCAAAAGCTTTTTGTTATTCTGTGCAAACATTGATAAAACTTAAAGCTTCAGTGCGAAATGGATTCTTCAACAACGTAAGTATTCATTATTATTAATTGTTAATTTTAAAGAAATAAATGGTTTAATATTTAATTCAATTTATAGGAAACCAAAAAACCAACGTGCTACGCACGAACAATTAGAAACTTACGTTTCATTTTGCCGGGTGCATCCGGAAATCGGTAGAGGAAAAAATACGCCAAAATCGCTTCGACAAATGCAGGATTTGTGGCGGCAGCTGGCGGAGCAGTTAAATGCGTGCAGAGGGCCATCTCGTACTGCAGCTAAGTGGAAAGAGGTAATTCGTCTGACATTTTTTACATTTGTTAAATGATTTTGATTTACAGACAATGGGTGTTTGGAAGAGCCAACTACGTACGCGGGCAAGGCGCTTAAAAATGGAGCAGAGGCTCACTGGAGGAGGGCCCTGTGGTAAGCCGTTGACCGATTTCGAGCAAAAATCTTTGGCAGCTTTTGGATCAGTAGCTGTGGATGGAGTGAAAACTATTAAAAGCTTTGGTTTAGGGCTGCCGCGAAAACAAATTGTAGAATCGTCGATAATTGAGTGTCCAATACCATCTACTGAAAGTAGACTGCCTAGTTCAGCACCACTGCCAAGCCTATTATTGTCGCCAACCCCACTACCTTCGCCAAACCCACTACCATCGCCAGGCCCACTACCATCGCCAAATTCAGCACAATCTCCATATGATTCACCGTTATTTAGCCCGGATAATCAGGTATGTAATTTCTATTTTATTCTACAATGTATCCAAGTACATAAACCCCTGTCCACTGGTTAAACGCAGTGGCTTTTTTCTTTTTTTGGGTTATTTTTCTTTTATTTATTTGCAAAGAAAAGCCATATGAACCCAAGTTTTTAGCTTCATACGAACTTTTTAATAATTTAAAAAACTTTAAATTTGGAGCCCAAGAATTCGCACCAATATACTCGTATCTATATGAGTACCTATACATAATACATAGTTATGCATATATGTATATGTATACATATTTGCATAATGCATATGTATTTACATATGCCCATATATATATGTATATCCATACATACAAACATACATATGCCTTTACGTAGTTTTTAATAAATATTTTTTTTTTTAAGATTGACACCGATTCGGATGCCAGGACATCACGGCCATCACGAGGGGAGCGCAATAAGCTAATTAGTACTCTTATTGCTAACATAGCAAAGAGGAATGCTGCTGAAGAACACAGGCAACATCGTGAAGAGGAACAGCGTCGGGAGCACCGGGAAGTAATACATGCCATCCATAACCTAACAAGAGTTGTCGCAGAGTTAATAAATGTTTTAAAACAAAACTCTGGTCATTAGAGTTGGAAGACTGAATTTTATATTTTTTTAAATTCCTTATTTTTCAAATTTTAGTTTTCTTGTTTGTACATATCCATATGTATGTATGTTAATGGACTTTGTTTTTATTAAAATAAATTATTCAAACTAATGAAATAATGTTGTTAATAATTATATCTGGTTGTGTTATTCTGTAGCTGAAGATGTCGTGACTCAGACCGAGCAGCTTAGCATGTGCCTGACACAGGCTATGCAGGGGTTACTTTTAAGTGCGGTGATGTGTGCTTCTGTTTAGATATTCTGTTTACATATGACTTGTGTATACATATACATATTGTTAGCAGTTGTTATATTGTGTAATAATAGAAGGATAAGGTAACAGGAGTAGGTTAATGTGTAATGTCATTGTGCAGCGTATATATGCATATTGTTAGTAGTAATGTAGTGTATAGTGTAATAATGTGTTAAAGTGTAGATATATATCTTGCCCTTATCCTTTCACCTTCTCGTGTATACTGCAAAGAGTCACCGGAATTAACTACATGGTCAGAGTCTTCTTCAACCTCGTTGTCCACCGCGTCCATGGTAATACCAGCTTTCGTAATTATATTATGCAGTATAACACAACTGCTTATTATTAATGCGGACGTTTCATGGGAATAATGTAGAACCCGGTGCTTCAGCAAACATATGAAGCGCGATTTTAAAACTCTGAACGCTCTTTCAACACAATTTCTGGCAGTACAATGTAGCTTATTATACTTTCGCTCTTGAGAAGTACTAAGATTTCCGACCGGGGTTAAGAGCCAAGGTTCTAAAGGGTAACATTGGTCACCAATCAGCCACGACTCCCTTCGGTGCCCTACAGAGTCATTGGTGTGTTGACGAATGAGATGCTCTCGTAGGTCAGAAGTTGCCCAAATTCCAGAGTCATGTGTCGCACCCGGAAATTTAGCATTTAGAAACGTGAAGCATAAACGGTGATCACATACCTGAGAAAGTTAACTTATGTATGTCAGTTATTAAGTTTATACACAACAAAACATACCGCTTCGACATTAATGCTGTAGAAGCCCTTCCTATTTAAATATAAGCCAATGGGACGTTCAATATTATTTGACGCCTCCTGCGTGCAATAATTGCAACATGTGTACAGTCGATTGCTCCTATAGTACTCTTTATTCCGTATTTTGTGAAAAATCTGAAATTGAACTCAGTGAATTTAGATGAATCCAATTGTTTTAATACACATGTATGTACATACCCGGTTCTGACTATATTTTCTTCCTCAGTGGAACTAGGAAATTTTATTTCTTCTCCCTTAACTTTTACTATAAGTTTGGCCACGGCCCGCATACTTCTCGAGAGTGACGACTGACTCATTGGCAAGTTGCAGTTATTACCGACACGTTTTTGGTAGGAACCGTGACCAAAGAAATTTAAAGTTGCCAGGACTCTAATGATCAAAGGCAATGAAGTCTTTTGTTGATCATGAGGCCGTAAGTCATCTATTAGACTCCGGCAAATATCACGCGGCAGTCGGAAATTTTTCATGAACTCACTTTCACTGAGGGCAAATGGATCAGTAGAATCCCTCAAACTCCTGAAATAACGCGCGCGATCTCTATTTTCTAAATTTTCCTCCTCTTCTAACAGCTACAATAATAATATGTCTTCTTTCATTTTATTTTATTTAATTTCAATCAAAATTACAATTAAAATGTGTTCACAATATTTTCACAAACAGTTGTTGAATTTGTCAAGAGCATTTGACATCTTGAAAATTTATCTAGAAAAGAGCTTTTGGTTTTTGACACAGAATACCGAAGACTTGATAAATAATCAATATTGATAAATAAGCAAGATGGTGAATTTATCAAGTGCACAGAATCGGGCTGCAAATATATACCGAGCATCTATAAATTATATGCAGAGTCGGTTGCGCATAGAAAATAAACGAATCGGTAGGCGTGCATGTCTTTATATTGAAATTACCATTATTTTTCTCATTAAACACTGAAAATTATCAATTCTGCTATTTTCGTGTCACCTAATAACTTGTCTGTGGTGAAACTCCCTCGTCTCTGCTGAATACCCCTGCGAAAAGTTACTTTTATTTGAAACGTGAAAGTTCTTTATGATAAACGATCTCTGGTAAAACTCCCTCATCTCGACCGAGTTAGCCAAAAATATTTTACGCGCCGTGAACATTCTCTATGATAAACGTTTCTATCTATAATTTACGTTCTCTGTCAACCGAGTCCAATTGACAGTGAGCCCAGTGGACTGCATACGTATTATGAAAAGGTTCTCAAGCGTGGAAAGACAAAAAAGGCGGCGGGCAAGTGCTACGTAAAATGCTAATGATTTGAAATATAATTTTTGTTTTTTTGAATTGTTTTGAACTTTACCATAAAGATATGGAAAGTATCCTACGTCTTTACCCTGGTTCCAAGCTACCTCCCCACCAATTTTCAGCCAAATCGGTTCAGCCGTTCTTGAGTTATTAATGGTGTACTTTCCTGATGTACTGATTAGGATGACGAGAAAAGTTCAAATCCGGTTGACTGTATGTCTGTCCGTCCGTGCAAGCTATAACTTGAGTAAACATTGAGATATCTGGATGAAACTTTGTATGTTGGTTCCTTAGTACAAAAAAATCGAGTTCGTAAGTGGGCGTATTCGGACCACTGTCACGCCCACAAATCGCCATTAACTGCAAACACATAAATTGACATAACTAAGCGCTAAATTAAGATATAAAACTGTAATTTGGTACAGAGGATCTCAGTAGCAAGGGGCACATGCGGGAAAAAATTTTTAAAAAGAGGGCGTGGTCTCGCCCTCTAACAAATCTTATGTACTTATCTCCTAAACCAATTAAGTTAAACAATCGAAATCGATGAAATCGGAGGATAACTCCGCTCACTTCCCATATAACGGTACTGCTAAAAAAAATTATAACCAAATAAATATGCCTGAGACATAATTTAGTACGTGGCATTTTTCTTACTTTCTTATGTCATAGTATGAAAATGGGCGAAGTCGGATAAAAACCACGCCTACTTTCTATATAGCACAATTTTAAATTCCACTTGATTCGTTGAGTTTCTAGTACACAAATAAAGAAGCAATTACTATAACGAGATACAACTTTGCACAATTAATGTCTTTAGCATATGCCACGTTATGACCAAAAACTGTTCAAGCCCCTAGATACCGAATATTTAGACCCCGGTACCTATAGTTGACTTTTGATCGAAAATGCCGGTCAATGTGTGATATACATATATATAACCGAAATTAAGGGATACTCCTTCTCTTATTATGGTATGTCTGTATGTCAAAAATGGGTTGAATAATATTTCCTTTAGTCCCCATATACTTAATATAAAGATTTTCGAACTTCCGGATGATTTTGTATCTCATATATCGACCAATATGCGAGTTATCCCAATGAAATTAAGAGAGCGTGTTTTACTCATAAGAGTGTATCTCTGTGCTTGAAATAGATGAATTTGAGCGAAAACTTGGCCTAGCCCATTGTTTGATTTGTATCATTAAATATTGAACCCAGAAAAGAATCTTTAAGTTCTTACCGCTGGTGGGGAAAAATAAGGATCTTTGTTTGAGTGAAAATATATTCATTCTAATTTTTATTTGGTATTTTCATTGTGCACATATGTAAGTTAATACCCCCAGTTCATATGACATGAACATATCTTTCATTTGTCATTCATATGTAACATGACACTTACAACCCATATGGTCCGTATTAAAACATTGTACTTTGCTAAGACGGTCCGTCTTAAGTGGTCCCAAGATGTAATTCATAAATTGTAAGATGAACCTTTCCACTTATAACATATAGTCTATCTTAAGTGGATTGTAGATATACTTCTTAGAATGTAAGATTAATATTTATATCTAGGCTTAAGAAAAATATTGTATTTAAGAGAAATGAAATAAAGTTGACTACAGGGAGTTGCTCACAGGAGTTGCTCACGGGAGTTAAGGAATGTATTCCTTATAGTAGTAACAAACATCAAAACAACCTTTTGTCTCAGTAAACAGAATGCATCAAAACAACCGTGAGTTGGAACAATTGATACTGAAATGCGCTATAATTACAACAAACAATCCTAAACAAACAAGTGTGAAAACAACATTTAGTTTGAATACCACAACAACCTTATCTTAAACAAAGCAAATGTATCTAAGCAAACAATATATATGTATGTAAACAAACCTAAACAAATAATATAATCTGTGTCTTAACAAACTATCAACCAGTAATAAGTAAACATACTAGTTAGTATAAATAGAAGTAAGAACCATGTAATAAGTTAGTCTTAAGAGTATAAATAAAGAGTACACATTTCGGTGCAGCTCAAAATATATTCATTTGACTCATTTTTACTTAATGTAAAAATTAACTCGGGCAGTTGAGAAAAGTATAAAACAAACAAAAAACATTAACACAAAAAAAAGAAATACAATTACAAAAGTAACATTGTTATTTTATGCAAAAACATAAAAATCAAATCCCAAAGGAATAACTATAAGGGTGTTAATAACCAAACAAAAACTGAAACAAAGAGAGTGAGAATAAGCAACGAAGTGACAATCGCAGGATAATAAAAACAAGAAGTTTAAAAAAATTTGTTTAAATAATTGATTTAAAAATTAATAATTAAAATAATTAATTAAAACATAATTAATCAACAAAATACAAAATTACAAAAACAGAAAGAGTGATTTAAATCACAAAAATAAATACAATTTCAAAAATATTTAGAACACAGATTTCTTTAAAAACAACAAAATAAACAGTACCAGTGAAAACTCCGCACCAAAAGCAATAAAGCATCGACCAAAAATAAAAGAAAAAGGCAACTAGTTTCCAAAACAACAGCAACATAACATGATACGGTCCGCCTTAAGTTTACAAATGAGAGCAACGTATTTTGCCACACCATGTTTACAAATGAGAGCGCGCGCATATGTATATCGGAAGTTGCACCGTGGGTAATAACTGTAAAATTGCCTAACAATTTTAAGTTTCTTTGTAACTACTATAAATTTATAAAATGTAAGACAAATAACAAAAAGTATAATAAATATTTTATTTTAGTAATAATTTTTTTAATACGTCTTTATAACAGCATTTAATTTAGTTTACTTCATTACCAAAATTTAAATCAGATAACCTACTTCTTATTTTATGTTTGTTTAATTTCGTTTTTGAAAAAAACTGTTCCCAAGTGTATGTGCTTCGAAACAAAGATATAATTTTCGAAGCAAAAAGCTTCAAACCAGGTTATTTATTTAAGCTTCCTTATAAAAGTAATTTGAATGATAACTTTAGGTTATGAACCACTGTTTATTCAAACGCATATACACAAATGAATCTTATGAGAGCGCAATGTAAATAATTACCCAACAATGCTTTTACCGCCCGATTACCGTAGAATTTAAAACGACTTGGGGTTTTCCCCATAGAAACGACTCAGCTGATTGCTCTCCCACAACGCAGGGTTGCTAGGCTCCATATACTTTAGTAATTATAAAAATTGTCTTCATTATATTTAAAATTTTCTTAAACTAAGGCAAAATCAGAATCGATTGTTATTATTTATAAATATATAAACTAATTTTACTACTACATATGCGTATTGAGTAAATGCAACATTGATCACATGAAAACAAAACGCTTGTCGCTAGTAGCGGAGGGTGAAGCGATATACGATGTTTCTGCCATTAGCGTTTGTATTCTATTTGTGTGCTTACCCACTCTCAATCAGTAATGCCATACCGCGCAAATATATTTTTATCTGATGATTTCTTATATTTTTGAAAATATGTGTTCCCTTTCTATAGCGCGTATTATTATTTTAATACATTTCCAGAGGCAACTTAGATTTTTAAAATTTAACAGAACAATTATAGAAAAAAACCTCAATTCTTTGAATATTTTGATAAAACAACCAAACTGAAAATATCACATATATACATATATATATATATATATATATTTATATATATATATATATCAGATAACCTACTTTTATATATATATATATATATTTTATATATATATATATATATATTATATATATACGTGTATATATTTAATATATATTTATATAAGCATTTTCATTAAATGGAACTGCAATATGTTTAAACAAAATATATATTATGTTCACAAGGATCTTTTTTTTATATATGCAGATATATAAAACTGCCTTGCATATGTACGTATAAAAGCCCACAACTTGGAAAAAGTTTTCCCAATTGTAGCTAAAATGAATTTTTACAACTGGTATCACCACCATTTCTGTTCCATCGCATGTACAGTGGTGTGAACAAAATAGGAACAACCATAAGGTGTTGTGAAGTTTTAAAATGTGCTGTTTTCTTATTAAATAAAATTGTTTTTAGATACAAGTATAACTCTAATAATTTTTCCTACCAGTGATTAGAATTTCCCACCATGCAAAGGTAAATAAAAACAAATATTAATGCGAAACTCGAAAACCTGCAAATTATGTTTACCCCTTTTTGTTCACACAACTGTACAATTCTGATATGAAGTAAACTTCCGCTCTTTAATTTGTGTACAATATCAGTATTGCCGCAACCATCTGCGATGAACATTAAGTTATGGAGGAATGTAATTGATTTTTTTCGCAACATTTTATGCATTTTATAGGACGTAATATTAATATTTGTATCTAGACTTAAGAAAAATATTGTATTTAAGAAGAAACGATATAAAATTGATCACAGGGAGTTGCTCACGGGCAGTTGCCCGTAGTTGCACAGGAAACACAAAACACATGTTTAATTGGTATGTTTGAAAATTGATATTTATTAATACGCTTTTAATAACTTCACTTGTATGTATGTATGTTTGTTTGTTTGTAACTTTTTTAAGTAATACTGAAACCTAGAATATTTGAGCGACACTGTAGGAAGACGATAGTAAGTGTAAGCAGCTCACCAAAAAGATGCGCTTTAAACTATGCAACATCTATGTATATAAAACTAGTTTTGGTGACATTTGAATAGCATATGTATATATTGAAATATATGTATATCCTTAAAGAAAGTATTTAGTCATATGTATGTATATATAACCGCGCACCAGGAAAAATAATATCAAATAATGCAAAACATTTGACTTTTAGGTAATAAAAAATTAATACTTATAATAGAATTTTTGAAGTAAAAAAGTTCAGATACTAGTTTTCAAAACGCCTCCGAAAAGCAACTGCAATAGAAAACTCCTTTTTTTAACTTTGGCTGCCACGTCTTTGTGAGCTTTTCAAAAACCGTCACCGAATCTAATGGCCGAGAATCCGATTTAAGTTATATTCGTTTATATTTCACAATATTGGTAAATCTCATAAAAGAAAAAATAGATTCTTTCAATATAAAATAAGAATTCGTAAAAATTTAAGATACACAAAGAAATATTCTACCTGCCTATTATTGGAACCCCTCTACCTGAAAAAATGGAAAATGAGACAACCCACCTACCTAGTTTACCTACTTTCCGGGTCGAGCACTTGAATTATAAGTGCTAGTCAAGAACAATAGAAATGGATTAAGCCAAGTTTGTATCGTTACTTTTTTGGTTCCCGCGGGATATCATAAATATCAGGAATATATTAGGTATACAATCAAATGAAAAAAACAGTCGAAGTGTACGGTTGTGACAATTTAAAATTATAAGCGAAATATATTTACATATAATAGATTTTCAAAAAGTATGTGTGTCGTTTAGTATATTTGATTAAAATCGTTTCATTATAAACTAATAAATTAATTTTATTTAACGAATTATTTATACAAACAAAAACAAATCTGAGTGAAAGAATGGAAAGATCGTCAGACCACTTAGAGAAAATAAAGGAGAAAAGAAGACTCTATATGAGAAGTTCGAGAGCCAAGCAGTCGAAGGAAGAGAGATGCTCGTTTGCAGCGAGTGCGTCGGCAAGCAGCAGAAAGCCGAGCATCAGAATCAAAGGAAGACAAAGGAAAGCAGAGAGACTCGCTTGAAGCAAGTGCGTCAGCATGCAGCAGAAAGCCGAGCATCAGAATCAAAGGAAGACAGAGATACTCGCTTGGAGCAAGTGGGTCCGCATTGACACCCCCCATCTATGTACGAGTCGGCATTTTCGGCCGTTTTAATATCATAACTAAAAATTTGAAATTTCATTTCGGCAATTCCAGTAAGAGTTGCCAAGTACCCGGAAATTTGTTGTCAAAACTTATTGAATATTTTTAAGATTTTCATCAAAATATATTATTGCACATTAATTTTTATGTGATATCCATTGCGAATTCACTAGCCGGCATTTATGAAAATTCTAACTTCAGTAAAATGCAATAAATAGCTCTATAATTGCGGAAGCAAGCTTAAAAAGCCACCTTTTCGTAATTTCCACGAAGATTATTAAAACACTACAATGTTCGAATAACGGTAGTTGAATATATTATAAATTAACGCATTGCTAGCGAGTTCAGTTGCATTTGCTGAAAAGTGTCAGATCAACCCTGAAAATGACTTTTCGAAACACCACAGAACACGCCGTGCTCCGAAGAAATATGACGATAATCCAGCAACTGCTTGTAATTTTGATTTCCATACATTTTATAGAAAAGAATTCAAAATTGTCCTCGAAAATCCTTTTGGTTGTGGTTGTAAACTTATTCGAGTCATCATCCGCTTGGTTCTGCATTTTAGCAGTTTCGCGAGCTATAACTGTTGGCTGCTTTCCATAATTTACGAAATCTTTTTCTTTTTTGTTAAGAATAGGATTTGGCTCAACTAAAACATCTTTTTCGATTTTTCGGCAACTGTGTTGGTTTATTCATAACTTGAATTTCCTCTTCCTTCTCATTCGCTTCAGCATCATCTTCCAAAATGTGGTCGATTTCTTTAGCTTCGTTCTCATCTTCAAACGATTTAACCTGGACTCTACTTTCCCACATTTCTTCAAAATGTGAGCCTGCCGAAAGAGATAAGGGCCAAGGTACCAATTCGATTGGTTTTCCTCAGTTATTGAAGAATCAATTTCAGTTTCCTTTTTTTCTTACTCTATTACTTCTGTTATTTCTTCCGCAACAGAAAATAGAGGGAGTAATCGAATTGTTATAAATTTTTTGTCTTCTATCTTTTGCACTGCATTAGTTAGTTTTGGTTTCGTCGCAGTTGTAGATAATTTGGGTAACAAAAAAGTGTGTTTTGAGAAAAACGCTTTTACGTTTGAGGTGTGCACTCCGAACGTCGAGCGGAATTATTATTTTTGGGCCTTTTTCGAAACCTTCCAATGGTAAAGTGGGTCTTAGGGAACATAAAATGGAAAAACAAATTTTATTGCAAAAAGATTACCCTACTCACTCCTTAAGTAGATTTCATGCAGCTTCATAATTTTTCGACGGAATTTGTAGATGCTGTATTACTCGTGCAGCTTCGCCTTTTAAGCAGAGGCGAAGACGCAGCATTTTTTCTGTGTTCGGCATCTGCTCGTTGTCATGTACCATAACTTGGAAGACGTTTTAAAAATTGGCGCATTCCTTAATATCGCCATAAAATCTTGGAATTTTTATTATTTTTCTTAATTCCAAGTTAGGGCGATAAGAAATTTGAGGCTCTCCTTTTTGTAATCTCTGTTCGTAATATTTGTCATTAATTTTTTCGAATACGTCTTCAATTTCTTCATTGAAATCTAATTTGCTTTTTAGATTTTGGATGTCAATGAATAAAAAGTCTAAACACTTTATTTGATCGTTGTCGATCATTAATTCCATAACTTAGATCTTCCATTTTTCTTTTGAGGTTTTCAATTTTCCTCATGAATATGGAAGTTTTTCGATCTAAATCTTGGTGCTCAGCTTGAACTTCTTCAATTTTTGTTTTACTTGATGGCTTTCCTGAGATAGTGTTGAACGTGTGTAACGCCTTTTCAGAAAAATCCTTATTTATTAATTAACTGCTTGTTATTCCTTAAAGAAATCGTTGGAGGCATATTGATTTGGTCGCCTAGTTGACTCACAGATGCTGAAGATTTCTTTGAATAGCAGTTTGACCACCGCGCTAAGTTTTCTACTAATACGGCTTATGTGATCAGATTGATATGCGGGAATATATACCGGTATTACAATTATTATTTTAATGTTGTTAATATGCGGTAAAATACACCCGTCTTAAAATTATTTTTGTTTCAATTTGCCTGTATTTTGAACAGGACTTTTTTATACATTGCCTGTTTTATTGATACAGGACATTTTAATTTTGTCCGAGCACTAAATCCGGCTCGAAGGACCAAAAATGTTAGATTTGTATCATTAAACATTGAACTCAAAAAAGAGTCTTTAAGTTCTTACCGCTGGTGAGGGAAAAATAAAGATCTTTGTTTGAGTGAGAATATATTCATTCTAATTTTTATTTGGTACTAGCTGACCCCGCAGTCGTTGTCCTGCGTGAAATTATGTGTTTAGAAATGAAAAAGTTGAATTTATCATTTCACTTTTTTTCAATGTATCGCAGCTTGATAAACAACGTTTTTTGGTTTCTGTTCCGGTGTATAGAAAATATTGTTTTCAAACTCGTGAGCAGGCCACGTATATCTGGCCGAGTGAAAAACATAGCATTTCCAAATGGATACCATACACTATGCGACTATCCTTGTGTCTCAAATTCAATTTTCACTGGAAACTGAATACGTTTGAACTGAAATGGCAAATCGTTAGAACTCAGAGGAATTCGTAGAACCAAGCATTCTGCCCCTTTGTATTTGAAAGCTGCGTCACAATCAGTCAGGTTTCATTACACAGTTTCGGCGCCTGAAGATTCTGGAACATAATAACGACAGATCCAACTTTGAGACGCAAATGATGCGGTGGCATAACAAGCCTATTCAAAGAATTTAGAAATTCCACCATCGATCAATTTGGATGAGCGCAAGTCTCCCGGAATTTGACTTTGAATCTTCCAGTTTAAGTCAACAACATCGGTATTTTTGCCAGCTAACATTGCGCGTGCACTTAAGGAATTGTAGTTACGAGAATTTGTCCAATGTCCGAATATTCGTGATGAGTTCATCTTTGGTGAATTGGTAAAGGGAAGATGGAATTGATATCAAACCACCGGAAGTATCAACCGGAATTTACCCATTTCCAGTTCTTAGCGAATACGATGTAAAATGTCTTCGGCAATGCCATTTTGTTCGTATTCCATAATTAACGCTAATTTGATGGCTGATCATCGCGAAAAGTGTGCGAACTTCATTCCAGTGATTATCATGTTCCAGCAATTGTAATTGTAATTGTATGTATAATATCAAGATATTTCCGAATAGAGCAAGTTCTCGCAAACGGTTCACTGACGAAAGTTGAGAAAAAACTCGTAAATGTTAATTATGTTGCTGGGGGTGTTTTCTCTGCCTGTACTGTATTCTCTGTGATGAAAAAGACTATTTGGTCATTCTCCAAATTAACTGCGAGACGTACAACAGTCGGAAAACGTTCATGAATCGCAAAAGTAAATATCATACAAAGCGCTTTATTGCAGTTCACGTATCGACCGTATCGTTCAAGATCAGTAACCGCCATGTTGCTTCCTTTGGTGACGTATTTACACACGTATTTTATCGATTACACCAAACTGCAATACGCAACATTGACATGACTTTTGAATGTGAATTAGACAACAGTAGCGAATATGGTACGATTCATATGTTGTCGACTTCGATGTGTTGTTAACTTCGATATTCACGTCTCTAAATTGAATGCTAAATGTTCTGCCATTGTCATCTGGTGAGCGACGCTGATACATTGGATATCCATCATTTCTAGTTTGTGTTTCCGAAAGAAAAGCACCTGGATTTATTATATTTATATATATTATATTTATTGTCAGACATACAAACAGAAGTGGTATTGTGATGTCCGTAAGGTACATGAACCATATTGGTTTCGTATAATTCTGCTTCTACCTCTGGATCAGGAATTTCCGCAGAAATGATGTCATCAATTTGATTTGGTGTAACCACCATCCACCATCCAAAGAAGAATATATGCGTGCGGCAAACCTCTCTGTTGCCACTCAACAGAGTACATCCAGCATCTAACAGCACCACATATACATAAGTTGCTTTAAGATAAAGTTTACAAAACATCGCAGCTGTTGTTTGAAAAGTAGTCCTTTGACATCGTGACGATCGCTGGCTGATTGACCGCGATCTATAATTTCATTCGTATGTCATCGCATCCAGGGAATACTCGGTCATATGCCATGGGCTGTCAATATACATACTTATGTTGATGCCAAAACGAACGCGACCTCTTCGTGGCATCGTAACAAATTTCAATCTGTAATTGCGCACTTTGTGTGAAACACACATAACGTTTTCACGGAATAAATTTCAATAATTTTTTTTTGAATAACCGGAATAAAGAAAGCAAACGACAAATTTGACAATTGAAAAACAAAAGGAAAAAAGTTGAAAAAAATGTTTGTATGAAAAAAAGTTATTTTTCTGGAATTGTCCAACTTTCCGACTTTTCCTCACGAAAAGCATACGGCTTTTTTATTTCTAAACTTTCCTCGATCCACAGCGAACAACCTATGAAAATTTCATCAAGATTGGTTCAGCTGTTCTCGAGCATTAACGTTACTAACAGCATTCATCCGTTTGTATGGGAAAAAGAAAAGGGCCCTTTTTAGGGGTATTCCGGCAATTATTGGAATTTTTTTCGCCTTAAAACCATCCTTGAGCCTCAACGAACATTTTAAAAAAAGAATTGGCGAAATTGGTCCAGGCGTTTTTGAGTTGCGCGCCAGCATTTAAAATCATGTTTGTTTTTATTTCCTTTTTAAAATCGTATTTGAAAATTTATTTTCTTCATAATTTTTTTTTCGGAAAATTTTCCAGAATTTTCTTAAGTATTCTCCTTGTTTGGGCGGAGACCCGTCCGAATTGGTGGTAATCACCGAAATCGGTCCAGGCGTTCTCCAGTTATAAGCGTAGTAACTAACGTCGCTTTCTTTTATTTCATTGCTTATATACGTATACAATTTTTAAGACAATCTTAAATAACTAAATATATGTGAATGTGTATATGGTTGTACTCGTATGTATTGCAGCATATTGTTTATGCTGCTTAATATGGGGTTGTTTTTAAGTGTACAATTCAATACAGGTGTGTGTGTATGTGTTTAATGTTATCTGATCTGCAAATTTATGACTTGTCTTTACCCATGCATTTTTTATTATTGGATGCGCTGTTTATGTACATATGTATGTTTGGAAATAAATTTTTATTTTTATAGTATTTCGGCTGTGCTGATAAGTACGAATGCTCAATGATTTTTGAACACCCATATATAACTAAAATCAAGATTTTCGAACATCCGGCTGATACCTTAAAGTATTTCCCTGGCTTCATTTTTGTAAGTTGCAAGAGTATAAAATGTTCGGTTGCACCCGCCCTTCCTTACTTGTTTTAATATCCCATTTAATAATAAAAAATTGCGAGCGTTCAATCTAAGCGAACGTGTCTTGATGTGCTCCGTAGAAACTTTCTAAAAAAAAAAAACAAAAATAAAAATAAAACAAAATAAACAAATATCAAAAAGTGCATTAAGTGCAAGCGTTAGGCAATAACGCCGAAAGTGTTAATAAAAACATAACAAACACAAAAAGTCAAACTTTTTGCAAACAATAAACATAATAGAAAAACAAATACATAAATGCGAAATAAACAATAAAAGAAATAAGAAACATGAGTGCAGCGCAGCCCCACCAACAAGGCCGTAGGCATTTTTTGAATGCCTACTTCAGCTTTGTCGAGTCTGCGAATTCAGCTTCTAACAACAAACAAGGCACAGGCACCGGTGAGAAGAAGGAGTCATTACAGCGACCAACTGAGCAGCACCATAAACAGAGCGTACAAAATACAAAAGCAGCAGAGAAAGGCAGTGACCACACCAACGACAAAGCGCGCAGACAGCGAAGAATAACATAACGCAAGGTGAGTACATTAGTATTTAAATGAGTTAAATATCCACCCAATTTACCCGTAAAAACTGGTGCACCCTAATAAGGTAGCTTAATTCACCACAGCTGATGACACTACATCACACCACAATTGAGAACATCACCACACCTAGCAATCGGTCACCACACGACAACTCACCATGCCTATACGCCAACAAACTCATCAAAAAGGATGGAAAACGGGAAACAGACACATTTCGTCACTTTTTTCGTTACACACACCCGTGCTGATACTTTCGATTCGTCAGCGAGCCTAAGCGCATAAGTTGTACCCTTATCAGCAAATTTTCAGTAACACAATAAATACACACATAAAACAAAAGAACAAAATTCCGGCAACAAAAACAAAGGTGCAGTGAATTGCCGAAGTATACGTATATACAGTGGTGGTCTTATAATTAGAAACGACTTTGCTACATATAGTTTTCTTAATTTATTTAAAAAATTAGATTGCCACATTAAAACTATAAATTGGAACCAATAAAGTAACGCATTTTATTTGAGTTTTACAAAAAAAAACATATGCGATGAATTTCCGAAATACAAGATAAATAAATACAATACAAAACTAAGTACGTGCAAGTAAAAAGCAAAAAATAAAACAAACAAAAAAAGTAATCAAGCCAAAAGAGCGCAGTGTGCTAAGATTATAAACGAAAAGTGCAGTGCCCAAACAGCAAGAAAAAAATTACCGTAGGTGAAAATATAAATCTACCCAATATAATATATATACAAACATATTTACAAATACAAAGATACAGAAAACACCTCACAGAAAATCAGGCGCGAAACGCTAAAACAAGACATACATAAAAACAAAGAAACGGGCCCGAATTTAAATTAAACTAGAAAAAACAAAAAAAACAGCAACAACATAAATACTGAAACCAGGAACAACCACCTGGAAGCGGAGGAGAATCAATTATCATCAACAGCCCGAATACCAGCAGACACATACAAATATACATACATATACAGCCACATTACCCATTACCTCCAAAAACCCTTATTGGAAAACAGAGTGAGCGTATTATGTTCATTATTTATTCAATTTATGCACATATGCATGTCTATGCCTAAAACTACAGTCGTAGTTAATATTATACCTGTAATTGAAATCCGATTAAACGGCTATTAAAAATTTATCAAAAAGAAAAATACTATCTTTGTGTTCTCAAAACACACCAAATTATCAACAATAAAAAATACTTTTTTCAACTCCGGTTTCGATCTCACTCTCCTTTTCAAAATAATATAGTATTATTTATATACAAACATACGGCAAAATCTGCCTGTGACACAAAACACAAAATCTCACAAGAAAAAAAAAACAAAAACCTTCAACGAATCTTACAAAGCTCGTGAGAACTATAGAAAATAAATATTAGCACATACTAATACACATATTCTAAGTCCACATTGAAAATTATCCGGCCATACCTCTTGTTCATTGGCAAACAAAAAAAAGCAGGATTGCTAACAAAAAGCGAACTGATATCTCTAACGAGCTCTCAATTGCTTACGAACAAAGCATAATCATAATCCTCATCGAGACCCTCGGGTCTGGCCACGCATACTTTGTTTTTAAATGTTATTTATATATATTTAGAGTGTAGCTAACGACTTGCGCTTCCAGGTAGCTTCCTAGAATTTTATTGTCTATAGAAATCAGAAAAAAATTCAAGGATATCGTATCGAAAAGGATGAAAAACGGATATTATAATATTTCACCTTAGTGCACCAATGGTGCTTAGCTAGACCCCATATATTTTGTATGAAAATATATGAACTTTGGTATGTTTCTAACACTTCGCACTGTTGATTTATCTGTTTTCATGTTCGTTACATGTCCAAATTGGTTTGTATGTTTATCTAGGTTAAATACTTTAGCCGCTAGAGCGTTTTAAAGGTTAAGGAAAATGTAATTTTTCTCAAAATGTTACATTTTTTGTGAACGCTATTACCCCGCTCCTGGTAGGGATAGAGGGGAGGTTGAGGGCTTTCCTGAAAGCCCCAGGGATAAACTAACTGGCAAAATGGTTTTGATCCCCCCGGCCTTATACCCCTCCAACTGTAGTGAAACAAAAGAGGGGTCATGGTGAAAACCTATTTTCGCCTATTGTCAAGCCCCCGGTGGGGCCTTGGTGGCAATTATACATTTCCTGAAAGCTCTTTAAATTACCTAACCGGTGCAATTTGTTTGACCCACATAGGTCAAATATTTTTGCCGCTGGAGCGTTTTAAAAGGTTAAGAAAAAATGTAATTTTTCTTAAAATGTTACATTTTTTGTGAACGCTATTGCCACGCCAAGCGTGAACAAGGCAGTCAGTTTGATTTAATCCAAATCGAGAGGTAAGAAATTTCAAAAATGTATCTATATTGTACAGATATGAGCGTAAATACAACACGTATTTCCATACAAATGTATGTAAACTAGCCTAGGCCAAGCCAAGCACCATTGATCTCGACTAAGTGTATCAGACCGTTGGTCTCGACCAGGGATAAACATAGAAACGATTCGTGCATACTTATGAAAAAAGCGCAATGATCTCTTCAGCGAGCGCTCAATTGCACAAAACATAAGTCTCTTCATAAGCACATACATACATACATACATTCAAGTCCAAGTATTAAGATGTACCTAAATACTAACAGAAGGACGTAAAAGGTGTTTTAAATTATATTTGCAAACTTAAATCTAAAATAAATACAATTATATGGAAATAAATAGAAAGAGTAATAATAACACGAAATAACATATTCGTTTGAGAAATATTTTAATACATAATATATCAAAAATGGTTAATAATAACACAAATCAAAATACACCTGCAGGAGCTACACGCTCAAAACAGGTTGTTAAATTCATTTCACAAAGTTTTTTTTTTCTTTTTTTTATTTCAATGACATTGTAACTAGTTAACATAAAATAAACTAACGAACAATTTGTTTTGGTTATTGTATAATACAAAATAGTTAATGGTGCTCTGCGTATAAATTGCAGAGAATCTGGTTACTGTATAAGGTGATACGGTTTTTTGCGCTTAAGCCTTTCTTTCCATTCACTTAGAGTGACAAGAACCCTGGCTTCAGTGTTCACATGGTCAGAAAGTCTTTCCATATGAGACTTTGCACATTTTTTAATTGATGCAGCAACTGAGTCAATTCCGAGATCGCGTTGAAGATCGTGACTGCGAACATACCAAGGCGCATTGACGACGCATCTTAAAACTTTGTTTTTGAAATCGCTGGATTTGTGCAACAATGCTAGGGCTTAAGCAGCCCCAAAGTTGTATCCCATAAGTCCAAACTGGTCTGAACACCTGCTTGTAGACTAGAATTTTGTTATATGTGGATAATGCAGAGTTTCTACCCAATAGCCAATACAAGTTTCTGAATTTTATTTCTAATTCTTCTTTTTTCTTTTTGACATGTGCACTCCATCTAAGTTTTGTGTCCAGGGTCATGCCTAAGTATTTCGCGGTATAATGATATGGTAATTGCACACCGTTTAAGTACAGAGGCATATATCTAGTATTGTTGTATGTGAAATCAATGTGTACTGATTTAGTCTCGTTTAATTTTATTCGCCATTTAGCTGTCCATTCAAATATTTTGTTTAAATTTTCCTGCAATCTTGCAATTGATGCAGTTTGTGTTTTGCCGACAGACAGAACCGCAGTATCATCTGCAAAGATTGCTGTAATACAATTGCCGTCATGTGGTAGATCGCACGTAAAGAGTAGGTAAAGAATGGGTCAATACACTACCCTGAGGAACACCAGCCTTTATTTCCTTTAAATCAGAATACATATCTCCATGTTTAATTCGAAAAAAAACGGTCCGAAAAAGCCAAACTGATGCGCTGGTATCAGCTTCCTCTCTTCAATTATGTATTTAATATGCACAGCAATCAGTTTTTCCAATAGTTTTGAAAGTATTGGCAGGAGAGATATCTGCCGATACGAAGTAATTTCATGCACTGGCTTACCAGGTTTATTGAACATAATCACCTCTGCAGTTTTCCAATAAATGGAAACGTATTGAAGATTTATGGTAGCATTCATTATGGCAGTAATTTTACACATAACGTTGTGAGGAAGCTGTTTTAATATTTCACTGGTAATAAGATCAAACCCAGGCGATTTCTTAGGCTTCAGTTGTTTTATTTCTTCACATACCTCATCGTTAGTTATTAGAGGAATTTCGGTATAATTATCGTAAGTATGAATTTCCATTTCTGCTGCATTGGATGTGACATATGGTTTGAAGACACCTTCAAGGTATGCCGAAAAAACATTTGCTTTCTCGATATCGCTCTTGGCCCATGTCTGGTCTGCTTTTCTGATTGGATGATGCTGAGTTACGGGTCGAGAAAATTTTTTTGTACACTTCCAAAGTGAATAATCGTTCCTATGGTCGTTAGATAAACTTTTCAGATAATTGCTTAGGGTTATATTTTTAAATGCCTTTATCTTATTGGTAAGTTTTTTACACAATTTGTTAAGACAACTTTTGTCGGATGGAGATCTTGCTTGTTGCCACTTTCGGCGTAATCGCCGTTTTTCTGCTACCATATCTTTAATTTCTTTGGTGTACTTATGACCTGCTGTGGCGCTTCTTTTAGTTGGTGTGCTAACAAAGTGACAGTTTAATAAGATACTGCACTAGATTTGCCGGAAACTCGGAATCGTTATTAGAAATAAAAAACCAAAATCTTAAAAATTTTGGGACTCGCCTCCAAGCGGCTCATGACGCCATACTAACATCTGACGATTCAGACTTGCCACATAATTTTAAATTTTCGGCTTGCTCCAAATACGAAAACTGCTTAGACCAGTACGAAGAAACAAAAGTTATGATCTCCGATCAGCTAAAGCTCATTAAAGCAATTGCACCTACTACCCACAGTAGAGTAGAGCTGCCATAAATAGACAGTCAAAAGGCAAGTTCAGGCATCCACTTCGAGGTGCCCGCATGTGACACAGAAATCTTTTACGGAGGTTATGAAGAATGGCCGTCCTTCCGGGACATGTTCACGGCCGTGTACATAAAACATCTTCAATTATCACAAGCGCAAAAATTGTATCATCTCAGATACAAAACTAAAGGTCAAGCAGGCATAATAGTAAAACAGTTCTCTTTTAATGACGATAATTTCAATTTGGCTTGGGAAGCTAGATAAGAAAATGAAAGAATACTGGTCGATAAACAAGTAACGACACTAATGAACATGTCAAAAATTAAGAAAGGAACAAGTGTAGGATTCATCAAACTAGAATCCACTGTTTCCAATTGTTTGTCAACATTTGCACCGTCGCATTACCAGAAAAGTCTTTACTTCTATGGGAGCAATCGCTCTCATCACGAAAAAAGTGCCCAACGTGGCAACAAATGAAAGATTTTCTCACCACCCAAATGAAATTGCGGAAAGGTAAGACGAAAAAATAATCGAAACTAAGAACATTAAACACGACCAAAATGGAAGCTAAAATAGACCCCAAGCTAGAAGCAACAACAATTTAAACAAAAGCTTTTACAAAACGCACTCGTTCATATCCGAACAGAAAAAAACACACGTCATGCGAACTATGCACATGAGGTCATAAACTTATACCTTGCGAGAAGTTAAAAACTTAAAGATTAAAGAACGAAGTAATTTTGTCAGGTCAAAAAGACTTTGCACAAATTGTCTGTCACATGCGCATAGGTATAAAAATTGCAAAAGCAAATTTAATTGCTTACATTGTCACAAAAGACACCATTCAATGCTTCATAACAGCAGATATCCTAACTCAATCCAAAGAAGCGCTTACACAAAAAAACCACGGGCTTAGCAAAAGCAAATCCCTAAATCCACAATTCTAAAAATTTCCAAGGCACACCATGTGGCCCAAAGGCACAAAAAGTTCAAACGCTGCACAATGAAACACAAAGTGGACTTGTTACAGAACTAGTTACCATACCAACTCAAGTGGAGAAAAAATCAAATCAATACCTTAATTCACAATTAAGGAAATTTCAAGAGCTAGGAAAACTTCCCCGAATATCAAATAAAACTCTAGAAGATCAGTATTGTAAGGGCTACTTGAAAGCCACAACTACTCGATCAAATAATGGCCGGTACGTCGTACGACTACCACTAGAGCCACAATTTTCCAATACTACACAAATTGGAATAAAAAAACAAAGTCAGAGTTACCTCTGACAGTCCAAATTATTAAAAGCTTTCCGGCTTTGAACAAATCCTAGAGCGGCGGCGGGCTACTAAACGCCAAATTAGTGGATACGCACTAAAACATAAAACATAACACAGTTGTGTCAAAAAGTCGAAAAATCGACACTTTTCATAAATTTTCAAAAATAAATAAAATCTCAAAAGGAAGTTAAGGGATCAACATACTCCCAATGCGATTAAGTGACGCACTTACAAAAAGCAAAGGTCGCTCTTATCGCATGTATGTACATATCCAAGCGCTCCTCATATGGGTGGGTTATGGGAATCAGCTATACAAAGCATAATTATAAAAAATTATCTACTCCACGAATCGAAGCCGTTCTCTATTCACGGCACCTCCCTCGCAAGATCACTCTAATTTCATAGTCCTAATGGAGGGCTAAGGAGTACCCATTCTGGCCCTATAGGAGCCAGACGTTGAGATACTATCCTTCATTAGCCGATTTATTTGGCGATAATCCAGAAAAAGCAAGTAATAAATGATCAGCATAATAACTATCAAAGAAACAACCGCTTTATATAATAACTACGAAAAGCACTCGAAAATGCGCAATATATAGTTTCATATCGTATGAACGTCAAAGCAAATACATACTAAAATATGTTTAAAACCAAAGCCATTTTCAGCATTTATTCTGAGCCCTCGGGCACTCCACTAGCAGTACGCCGATATACATTCTATCGCATATACATACACAAAATATTCGCCTAGGGTGGCCCAGGATGTTTAAATGAGTTAAGCATCCATCCACTTTACCCGTAAAAACTGGCGCACCCTAATAAGGTAGCTTAATTCACCACAGCTGATGACACTACATCACACCACAATTGAGAACATCACCACACCTAGCAAGCGGTCACCACACGACAACTCACCATGCCTATACGCCAACAAACTCATCAAAAAGGATGGAAAATAGGAAACAGACACATTTCGTCACTTTTTTCGTTACACACACCCGTGCTGATACTTTCGATTCGTCAGCGAGCCTAAGCGCATAAGTTATACCCTTTTTTCGAGGCAGAGCTCAAATGCTTCTGCGTAACTATTTCGACATCACTTCGTTCCACATCGATCCCGCATTTGTTTCCATTTGTTGTTCAATATGATTCCATTTGTGGTAACCGGAATTTTTATTACAAATAAATTATCACTTATTTCGTATCCGCTAAAATAATGCTTTTTAATTAGTAAAATTAATCGCGAGTGTTAGTGACTCATAAACTTAATTACAGTGGTGTGATTCTCACTTAGTTGGGTACCCAAATAAACAATTAGAAAAAGGCCAGTCTTTGCAAACTGGCATTGAGCGCTATGTTAATATAAAAGAGAAGTTAAGTTCTTCAAAGACCAAATAATGTATAAACAAAACGGAAGTTCAAAATGGCAACAGACTCGCATTACTAAGCAAGAGTTCAGACGACGATGCGAAGGGTACCACCACAGTCGTTAATGCCAAACCACCTCCAATATATTTGCGCGAGCGTAGCAGTAATACTATTGTTGCTAAATTAAGTGAAATTGTAGGTGCTAACAATTTTCATATAGTGCAAATCAGTCTTCTACCCTGTCTTTCTAAAGTATTTGAAAAGGTATTAATATCAAAGATGTCTCCTTTCCTCCACGAAAATAATACAATACCAATGCATCAATTCGGATTTCGTGCGAAACATGGCACAATAGAGCAAGTAAATAGAATTACTAACGAGATAAGGAAAGAATTTGAGCACGGGGAGTACTGTTCAGGAATATTTCTAGATGTAGCTCAGGCATTTGATAAGGTGTGCACGAAGGCCTTTTATATAATATTAAAAATATTCTACCTTTAGAATTATATAAAACATTCGAGTCTTATTTAAATAATAGAAAATTTATGGTAAAAGTGGGAGATTTCATATCTGATGAACGACAGATAAGGGCTGGTGTACCACAGGGCAATGCTTTAAGCCCAACTCTATGCATCATATATACAGCAGATCTTCCAACAGTTAACAATGTATTAACTTCAACTTTTGGGGATGACACAGATATAGTGAGCCGTAACAATTGCCACATTTTAGCATCAAAAATACTAGCGGATCATTTAAGTTCTGTCGAAGAATGGCTTAGCCAACTGGCGTATAAATGTGAATGAACAGAAATGTAATCATGTTACATTTTCGCTTAGACCAAAAATGTGCCCGGCAGTAAAAATAAACAATATTTTAGTACCCTAAGTGAACGAAGTAACATATCTTGAGTATTCACCTAGATAGAAGGCTCACGTGGAGAAAACATATTTCTTGTAAAATAACATGTATGAAGATTAGAGCTGCAAATTTAAATTGGCTTTTAAATAAGAACTCCAAACTTAGCCTAGACAACAAAGTGCTTTTATATAATGCGGTCATAAAGCCGATTTGGATGTATGGCATTCAACTGTGGGGTACGACCTGTGCAACTAATATTGACGTAATACAAAGGTTCCAATTGAAAATGCTTCGAACAATTACGTGTTCACCATGGTACATGCGTAACGAAAATATCCATAAAGACCTTGATATTCCTATGGTAAAGAAAGAAATAGAAGATATCAGAATTAAATATATATCTAAACTCCGAGATCACCCAAACTCTTTGGCTAATGCTTTGGTATATTCCTGTGATCAAGCACGCCTTAAAAGAAGAGATATGCCTGCGTATTAAAGAGCAACGTATCACCAAAACAGCTTAATCACTTGCTTGAGCCTGTCTAGATTTTTAAATAGATTTAAGATTTTATAACTTATTGTTAGACTTAAAAAAAAACAGATCCAATAAATAACATAATATCGAAAAAATTTATATTTTTTTCATATATTAAAAGGCCAACATATAATAACTTTCAATTGTTCTAAATGTTGGGTGTATTAATTTACACATCCTAAACCCAGTGTTTTGTCTGGTTTGCTACAATGCAAAATGTTATAAAAAACTCGAAGTCCTTTTTTATCGGAAAAAATAATAATTTTAGAGCACTTAAATTAAGCTTCCCAGCATTTATTACGATTAAGAATACTATTTTTGTTTAATATATGGACCAACATTTTAAGTCTTTTTATGGTAGAGTTGACTTTTGAATTTTCAATACTTTATAAAGGAGTTTAAGTTTGCTAGCTCTGAAATAATAAATTTTTTTCAATAATTTTCTATTGAAAATTATACTATAATACATCCAGATTACAAAACGTTTTATGAAATATATATAAATTTCTCATTTTCTTTAATTTTGATTGTCTTATGTTTTGTATTAGTGGTATTGAACGATGCCAACAAATCCCTCCGTTGACATATTTTTTGTAGTACGAGGGCTGTCTGATAAATAACCGACCTCAACGTGAAGCTAGCGGCACAAGTTTCTACTTCAAATTGTGCATATTATAATAGCTACACACTGCTAACTAACCAAATGTTACAAACATCTCGTAATGAAATTATGGCAACCTCAGATAAAAGTTCAAATGCTATTACTTCTAACAATAATATGTGCAAAGAAGCTATGCAAATGTGGTGAAGGGCAATACTGTACAAATGCAGCTGCCGCAAAATCCTCCAAATCGAGGTATTGAAAGTATGATTACAAATCTTACACAGTGTATGACACAATTTACAAGTATGTCTACCATGCAAAACCTGATCCAAGATTTAACAGAATCGCAAAATCAAATGCAGCAAAATTTATTAAGTAAAAAATGAGCTTACTAAATATCTGTATATGGAATGCTAACGTTATTAACCAACATAAATTAGAGATTGTCAGATTTCTGTCTGAAAAGAATATAGATGTAATGCTTATAGCAGAAACTCATTTGACAAATAAAAGTAATTTCAATATACCGGGATTTATACTCTATGTTACAAATCATCAGAATGGAAAAGCGCATGGTGGCACGGTAGTGTTGATTAGAAATCGTTAAAACCTATACTCTAGAATCTTATGCTACACCACAGTTACAAGCTACAACAATATCACTAAAAAATCGGGATTGTGACTTAAACCTTACGGCTATATGCTGTCCAACGCGTTTTAAATTACAAAAAGCGAATTTAAAGACTTTTTTGGAACACTAGGCAAAAATTTCTAGCAGGTGGAGATTACAACGCATAAAACACGTACTGAGGCTCACGTCTTATTAATCCGAAAGGACGACAGCTGTATCAAACTATTATAAATAGGCACAATAACCTTGAAATAATATCTCCTGGTAAGCCGACATATTGGCCTAGTGATCGTAAGAAAATACCAGATTTAATTGATTTTGCTCTAATCAAAAATATAGATAAATAGCACATAAGGCCAATACATGTATTGATCTGTCTTCTAATCACTCTCCTGTACTGAGTAAAGTCATGTGAACAACCCATATTCCTTGATTCAAAAGTGGGTCTAACTTCTTATAAGCTTGTAAATAAAAAGCGTGAAAAGACGTGAATGGGCAGATAACTCGTTCCCCTCCCTCAGCTTCAATTGAAATCTGCTCTACGTAAATTAAAAAGAAAGCTTGGGCAGACGGGAGGAAGAATTCAACACTGAAATGTATATAAAGAAGCTGTGTCTAAATTCAAACAAGCGAAACAAGCGGGTGGAAGTTGGGCTCAAGTGACGAGGAAAAGGACAATTGTTTTGCAAACCACCTAGAAAAGGTATTTCAACCTAATTTGCCAAAGAACAACTTTAGGCTGTCAATCTTACCCAACACAGCTAAAGAGTCACTCGAGTCTTTTCAGACTTCACCTTCTGAAATTATTGGAATTATCAAAGAACTTAATCCAAAAAAGTCGCTAGGACATGATAATATTTCCCCAAAAATCCTAAGTGAGTTACCAATTATTGCTGTAGAGGTGCTCTCTTTGCTCTTCAATGCAATTCTTAGTTTCGTATACTATCCAATTTCATGGAAAAAGTCGCAGTTATCTTGATAGAAAACCTGGGAAAGACCTAACACAGCCGTCTTCATACAGACAAATCAGTCTTCTACCCTGTCTTTCTAAAGTATTTGAAAAGGTATTACTATCAAAGATGTCTCCTTTCCGCCACGAAAATAATACAATACCAATGCATCAATTCGGATTTCGTGCGAAACATGGCACAATAGAGCAAGTAAATAGAATTACTAACGAGATAAGGAAAGAATTTGAGCACGGGGAGTACTGTTCAGGAATATTTCTAGATGTAGCTCAGGCATTTGATAAGGTGTGCACGAAGGCCTTTTATATAATATTAAAAATATTCTACCTTTAGAATTGTATAAAACATTCGAGTCTTATTTAATAATAGAAAATTTATGGTAAAAGTGGGAGATTTCGTACCTGATGAAAGAAAGATAAGGGCTCGTGTACCACAGGGCAGCGTTTTATGCCCAACTCTATACATCATATATGAAGCAGATCTTCCAACAGCTAATAATGTATTAATTTCAACTTTTGCGGACGACACAGCTTTAATGAGCCGTAACAATTGCCACATTTTAGGTTCAAGAATATTAGCGGAGCTTTTAAGTTCTGTCGAAGAATGGCAAGCGAACTGGCGTATATGTAAATGGGAGTGGACAGAAGTGTAAGCATGTTACATTTTCGCTTAGACCAAAAATGTGCCCGGCAGTAAAAATAAAGAATATTTTAGATAGAAGGCTTACATGGAATGTATGAAGATTAGAGCTGCAAATTTAAATTGTCTTTTAAAAAAAATACTAAACTTAACCTAGACAACAAAGTGCTTTTATATAATGCGGTCATAAAGTAGATTTGAATGTATGCCATTCAGCTGTGGGATACAACCTGTGCAACTAATATTGACGTAATACAAAGGTTCCAATTGAAAATGCTTCGAACAATTACGTGTTCACCATGGTACATGCGTAACGAAAATATCCATAAAGACCTTGATATTCCTATGGTAAAGAAAGAAATAGAAGATATCAGAATTAAATATATATCTAAACTCCGAGATCACCCAAACTCTTTGGCTAATGCTTTGGTATATTCCTGTGATCAAGCACGCCTTAAAAGAAGAGATATGCCTGCGTATTAAAGAGCAACGTATCAGCAAAACAGCTTAATCACTTGCTTGAGCTTGTTTAGTTTTTAAATAGACTAAAGATTTTATAACTTATTGTTAGACTTAAAAAAACAGATCCAATAAATAACATAATATCGAAAAAAATTTATATTTTTTTCATATATTAAAAGGCCAACATATAATAACTTTCAATTGTTCTAAATGTTGGGTGTATTAATTTACACATCCTAAACCCAGTGTTTTGTCTGGTTTGCTACAATGCAAAATGTTATAAAAAACTCGAAGTCCTTTTTTATCGGAAAAAATAATAATTTTAGAGCACTTAAATTAAAAACCCAGCATTTATTACGATTAAGAATTACTATTTTTGTTTAATATATGGACCAACATTTTAAGTCTTTTTATGGTAGAGTTGACTTTTGAATTTTCAATACTTTATAAAGGAGTTTAAGTTTGCTAGCTCTGAAATAATAAATTTTTTCAATAATTTTCTATTGAAAATTATACTATAATGCATCAGATTACAAAACGTTTTATGAAATATATATAAATTTCTCATTTTCTTTAATTTTTATTGTCTTATGTTTTTTATTAGTGGTATTGAACGATGCCAACAAATCCCTCCGTTGACATATTTTTTGTAGTACGAGGGCTGTCTGATAAATAACCGACCTCAACGTGAAGCTAGCGGCACAAGTTTCTACTTCAAATTGTGCATATTATAATAGCTACACACTGCTAACTAACCAAATGTTACAAACATCTCGTAATGAAATTATGGCAACCTCAGATAAAAGTTCAAATGCTATTACTTCTAACAATAATATGTGCAAAGAAGCTATGCAAATGTGGTGAAGGGCAATACTGTACAAAATGCAGCTGCCGCAAAATCCTCCAAATCGAGGTATTGAAAGTATGATTACAAATCTTACACAGTGTATGACACAATTTACAAGTATGTCTACCATGCAAAACCTGATCCAAGATTTAACAGAATCGCATAAATCAAATGCAGCAAAATTTATTAAGTAAAAAATGAGACTTACTAAATATCTGTATATGGAATGCTAACGTTATTAACCAACATAAATTAGAGATTGTCAGATTTCTGTCTGAAAAGAATATAGATGTAATGCTTATAGCAGAAACTCATTTGACAAAATAAAAGTAATTTCAATATACCGGGATTTATACTCTATGTTACAAATCATCAGAATGGAAAAGCGCATGGTGGCACGGTAGTGTTGATTAGAAATCCCGTTAAAACCTATACTCTAGAATCTTATGCTACACCACAGTTACAAGCTACAACAATATCACTAAAAAATCGGGATTGTGACTTAAACCTTACGGCTATATGCTGTCCAACGCGTTTTAAATTACAAAAAGCGAATTTAAAGACTTTTTTGGAACACCCTAGGCAAAAATTTCTAGCAGGTGGAGATTACAACGCATAGAAGCACGTACTGAGGCTCACGTCTTATTAATCCGAAAGGACGACAGCTGTATCAAACTATTATAAATAGGCACAATAACCTTGAAATAATATCTCCTGGTAAGCCGACATATTGGCCTAGTGATCGTAAGAAAATACCAGATTTAATTGATTTTGCTCTAATCAAAAATATAGATAAATAGCACATAAGGCCAATACATGTATTGATCTGTCTTCTAATCACTCTCCTGTACTATTAAAGTCATGTGAACAACCCATATTCGTTAATCCAAAAGTGGGTCTAACTTCTTATAAGCTTGTAAATAAAAAAGCGTGAAAGACGTGAATGGCAGATAAATCGTTCCCCTCCCACTCAGCTTCAATTAAAATCTGCTCTACGTAAATTAAAGAAAGCGCTTAGACGGGAGGAAGAATTCAACACTGAAATGTATATAAAGAAGCTGTGTCTAAATTCAAACAAGCGAAACAAGCGGGTGGAAGTTGGGCTCGAAGTGACGAGGAAAAGGACAATTGTTTTGCAAACCACCTAGAAAAGGTATTTCAACCTAATTTGCCAAAGAACAACTTTAGGCTGTCAATCTTACCCAACACAGCTAAAGAGTCACTCGAGTCTTTTCAGACTTCACCTTCTGAAATTATTGGAATTATCAAAGAACTTAATCCAAAAAGTCGCTAGGACATGATAATATTTCCCCAAAAATCTAAGTGAGTTACCAATTATTGCTGTAGAGGTGCTCTCTTTGCTCTTCAAATGCAATTCTTAGTTTCGTATACTATCCAATTTCATGGAAAAAGTCATAGTTATCTTGATAGAAAACCTGGGAAAGACCTAACACAGCCGTCTTCATACAGACAAATCAGTCTTCTACCCTGTCTTTCTAAAGTATTTGAAAAGGTATTACTATCAAAGATGTCTCCTTTCCGCCACGAAAATAATACAATACCAATGCATCAATTCGGTTTCGTGCGAAACATGGCACAATAGAGCAAGTAAATAGAATTACTAACGAGATAAGGAAAGAATTTGAGCACGGGGAGTACTGTTCAGGAATATTTCTAGATGTAGCTCAGGCATTTGATAAGGTAATGCACGATGGCCTTTTATATAATATTAAAAATATTCTACCTTTAGAATTGTATAAAACATTCGAGTCTTATTTAATAATAGAAAATTTATGGTAAAAGTGGGAGATTTCATATCTGATGAACGACAGATAAGGGCTGGTGTACCACAGGGCAATGTTTTAAGCCCAACTCTATGCATCATATATACAGCAGATCTTCCAACAGTTAACAATGTATTAACTTCAACTTTTGGGGATGACACAGATATAGTGAGCCGTAACAATTGCCACATTTTAGCATCAAAAATACTAGCGGATCATTTAAGTTCTGTCGAAGAATGGCTAGCCAACTGGCGTATAAATGTGAATGAACAGAAATGTAATCATGTTACATTTTCGCTTAGACCAAAAATGTGCCCGGCAGTAAAAATAAACAATATTTTAGTACCCTAAGTGAACGAAGTAACATATCTTGGTATTCACCTAGATAGAAGGCTCACGTGGAGAAAACATATTTCTTGTAAAATAACATGTATGAAGATTAGAGCTGCAAATTTAAATTGGCTTTTAAATAAGAACTCCAAACTTAGCCTAGACAACAAAGTGCTTTTATATAATGCGGTCATAAAGCCGATTTGGATGTATGGCATTCAACTGTGAGGTACGACCTGTGCAACTAATATTGACGTAATACAAAGGTTCCAATTGAAAATGCTTCGAACAATTACGTGTTCACCATGGTACATGCGTAACGAAAATATCCATAAAGACCTTGATATTCCTATGGTAAAGAAAGAAATAGAAGATATCAGAATTAAATATATATCTAAACTCCGAAATCACCCAAACTCTTTGGCTAATGCTTTGGTATATTCCTGTGATCAAGCACGCCTTAAAAGAAGAGATATGCCTGCGTATTAAAGAGCAACGTATCACCAAAACAGCTTAATCACTTGCTTGAGCCTGTCTAGATTTTTAAATAGATTTAAGATTTTATAACTTATTGTTAGACTTAAAAAAAAACAGATCCAATAAATAACATAATATCGAAAAAATTTATATTTTTTTCATATATTAAAAGGCCAACATATAATAACTTTCAATTGTTCTAAATGTTGGGTGTATTAATTTACACATCCTAAACCCAGTGTTTTGTCTGATTTGCTACAATGCAAAATGTTATAAAAAACTCGAATTTTATGGCGCTCTCACACTAGAATGAGTTGGGGATGCCTTTAACCCTGTTTGTGGCAATCAACAGACCAGGTAAGTCCTTTTTTATTGGAAAAAATAATAATTTTAGAGCATTTAAATTAAAAACTCAGCATTTATTACGATTAAGAATTACTATTTTTGTTTAATATATGGACCAACATTTTAAATCTTTTTATGGTAGAGTTGACTTTTGAATTTTCAATACTTTATAAAGGAGTTTAAGTTTGCTAGCTCTGAAATAATAAATGTTTTTAATAATTTTCTATTGAAAATTATACTATAATGCATCAGATTACAAAACGTTTTATGAAATATATATAACTTTCTCATTTTCTTTAATTTTTATTGTCTTATGTTTTTTATTAGTGGTATTGAACGATGCCCACAAATCCCTCCGTGGTAGTACGAGGGCTGTCTGATAAATAACCGACCTCAACGTGAAGCTAGCGGCACAAGTTTCTACTTCAAATTGTGCATATTATAATAGCTACTCGTTAAAATTTCAGAAATTTATCTTTCGCAATTATCTGTTGACAGTCGTTTTTGTGAGTATATTTCGGTGATTTCCTCAAAATGGAAAAAATTGAATATCGAGCTGTAATTAAATTTTTATTTTTGAAAGGCAATACGCCTTCACAAATCAAAGATGAGTTGGACTCTGTGTATGGGGACTCTGCACCATCGTTTACCACCGTAAAATTTTGGGCAGCTGAATTTAAACGTGGTCGCAGGAGCTTGGAAGATGAACGCCCAGGACGTTCATACAATATATCCGTCGATTTTAATACGTTAGCCGGAATAAAGCTAACATTAAAAAATATTTTCTAGCTTTCTTAGTTAATCGTATGGGATGAGCATGAACATATTTGCATTTATTGCTTAATGACTGCAAATAATGTTCGTTGTTTTTAACTTATCTAGTACCCACTGTCCTTTTGTTGAAACTTTTCTCGTATTTAGTTACTGAATTGTCGCACTTTTGGTATTTTTAACATAACCGTTAAATAAATAGAGGGCATTATCATTTGACGCCATCCATTTCCACACTATATGAGGAGATGCTTAATTCATTATTTTCAGTAACTATGGTCGATTAAGATTACCATTCATTTGCTCCTCAAAAAAGAATTAACGATTCCTTGTTGTATAGATTTTTATACATATGGATTTTTCAGTGTTACGGAGTTAGAAACAATGCAAACATAATAAAAACGCATTTTATTTATAAAAATAAATAGCAAGATTAGTAACAAGGACGAATTTAATTCAAAAATTTTATCTTGGGTACATTTTCTGAAAATATCTCGTTCTTTTTTATGGGGAGTGAGTTGACGAACGAATTATTATTTTCATAACAAATATAACAGGTCTATCTTCCTTCTTTTGATATTCCTTTTGCAGCTGTAGCAAGCCAGCATTATATACATAGACAGTATCCACAATAGTATTTAAAAAATGGAAAACATATTGATGATTTGAAGATCGAATTTGACCTTACCACTTGACCTTAGCATTTGTTATATTATAATACTCTTTAATTGTTGACAACTTCTTGGGAACAGTACCGATTTCCTTAGCGCTAAACATTGTACTCTCTAAAAAGTACATGCGTTTTTCCACCAATGTTGATTGGTATAAGCGAAGCTTTTATATTCCAGCAGCTTTGGAGAAAAAATTAACCTAGTAATTTTTTCTTACAGTAATAATTACCGAATAGCTATTTGAAAGTAAGCCTTAACTAAGATTATAAGAAGTAGAAAAGTTGTCTGTCGTCACGTTGGGTTCTTTCAAGCTGTCAATTTTAGAATAGCATCCCCCGATTTCGGTGTTAAAATGGGTATGTACAAAAAGAGGAGGTCCTTCAGATTAAGAAAATATAAATATATAATTGCCGCTGATTTTGCATTTAAAGTTAAAAAAATCAACTATTTAAAATGCGTGTTTCTTCGATTTATAATGAATTTTACACTTATATTTAGCTTTTATATCCACTAACAACTCACTAATTCCATTCTATCTATTTTTTATATTTAATAGCAGTCACCGACTATCACTCGTATCGAGCAGACGTGTGTTTTTTCGCAGTCTATTTTGCGCTTGATTCTTTAAGTGAATACTCAGTGTTTTTGTTCTTTTAGTTGATCGTATTGATCTAATCAGTACTTTCCAGAACACTGTAAAATATAGTGGTATCCACTATTATCCACATTTATAGTTTGAAACATAGAAACAATGGCCCCCGGGCCCCCTAATTTTGGGGATAATAGATTCGCCTTGCTGGCTTTTGATCCCCAACCAAAACGGAAAAAATAAAAAACAATTTGAGCCTTTTCCTAGTCTACCAAAAATACAAGTGAGAAACCCTAAATACGTTATCATATCGTCCGTTGACATAAATAAACCATTAAGTAGGTATAACTGTTCTGCAATTCATAGAATTACGTGACGGAAGTCTATGCCTATTACTAAAAGACAAATCAACCGCCGAAAAATTCATTCGTACTAAATTTTTACACGGTATCTGTGAAGTGAATGCAAAATACCATGAAAAACTCATTTATACTAAAGGAACAATATATGCCTCATACTTAATCGATCTAAGTGAAGAAGAAATCGTTAGTAATTTATCTGACCAAGGAGTTGTAGGAGTATACAAATTCTCCAAAAACATAGATGGGAAACCTAAACATACCGGAGTCTGTCTCCTTACTTTTGACAGGTACCAACTTCCCAACCACATTGATGTCACATGGCATTCAGTAAAGGTTAGACCTTATTTCCCTAACCCCATGTAATGAAAAAACTGCGGTAAATTATATCACACTGCGAAACACTGCAAAAACCCAAAAATGTGCGAACACTGCAATCTACCCCCCCACAACCCCGACGTATGCACTCGTATAATGTGTACAAATTGCGCGGGAAACCAACCATCTTTTGACAGATCATGTCTTAAATTTTTGCAATGAAAAGAAATATTAAAATTACAAGTACAAAACCAATGTACAATGAAAGAAGCGATGAACATATATAAAAATCATCCCATCTCCATCAATTGTTGGTGGCCCTTCTTTCGCATCTATTATCAATAACCCAATAACAAATAACAACCAAACACACATATTAAAAGAAGCAACACAAAGCGTACGCGAAAACACCAGTTCAAAGCTTGCCATTGATCAACAACAAAATCCAACATCAAACATCATCTCTTTTCCTCAAATCCCAAACAATGATAACGGACTATACGAATTCTTATCACAACGTATAACCGAATACCGAAACCTTCTACCTGCTCAAAAAAACAACGAAATTCCTTCCCAAAACAACAATCCAACGGAAACCAATAATACCTCAAATAGCTTTACCTACAACAACGACGACCAACAACATATCAGTATCGAAAAAACAATAAATCCGAACCCAATTGCTTCACTCAATTCTCCTTTCACTAGTCCTTCTTCCCATGCAAATTAACTTCCCTTGCGTGGGAAGTATTAAAAAAATGTATTCCGTTCCGCTACGCGCGGTAGAAATAAAACACAAGTGTTGGTTTGAGTGCGATAATACACAGTCTTACAAAAGTTTACATACGGTACTAAAATTTGCAATTTGATAAAGGAAACTGAGCATATCAATAATTGTTTTTGTTTTATTTTATTTTAAAGTATTAAATATTAAAAAGGAATTTTAAAATAGTTCAATTTAATAAATTTATATTTAATAAACAAAATATTTCACTTTTGCATTTTGAGAACTTTTACATAAGTTTACATACGCCTAGAAAATTAAAGAAAAAATAAATAAATTAGTACTCGGTATGACCTCCTTTGGCTTTTATTACGTCTGCCAGTCGAGAGGGCATGGATAATGCCAATTTTTTTGTAATATCGGGAGTAATTTTACTCCATTCCTCCATTAGTGCTAACTTTAGACCTGCAATGGATGATATTTGCCGTTTTTTCAGATTCCGCTTCAAAATATCCCACAAGTGTTCGATAACATTAAGATCGGGAGATTGTGGGGGATGTTCCAGCTTATGTCTGACGTTATAGAGAATCCATTCCCTTACCACTTTAGAAGAATGTTTCGGATCGTTGTCCTGGAGAAATATAGAATTTCCTTCCAAATCTAGCATTTCCACACTAGGAAGGTAACTATATTTTAAAATGTCAACGTACATAGCCTTATCCATAATGCCTTCTATAATCCTTAATTTGCCAACACCATTTGCGGCCATACACCCCCATACCATGACCGAACCGCTTCCATGTTTGATTGTAGGGGTTATATTCTGGGGCAGTAATGCTGTATTTGGTTTTCGCCAAACTTTTGCCCGACCATCACCTCCAAAGACCATAAATTTACATTCATCAGTAAATATGACCCTTTCCCAAAACGTTGGGTCACTTATGTGAATATTCGCATACTTCTGAGCGTATTCAAACCGCTTTTGTATATTTACAGCTCTGAGAAGCGGTTTTCGTCGTGCAACTCTGCTGTTGTAACCACTGTTTTTAATACTTCTGCGAACTGTTTGATCAGAAACGTTTACTCCTAGATCTGCTTTTATCTTACGATTTATTTCGACCGCACTTTGTTTGGGGTTTTCTTTTATTAATCGTATAACGGTTCTATCTGTTCTTTCGTCTAACATTCGAGGACGGCCGGCGCGTGGTTTACTTTCATAATTTCCATTTTCCTTGAAATTTTTACAACTGTTTGCACTGTTGGCTTCTTTAAATTTAAAATTCTTCCAATTTCGCTTAATGAATAACCTTCATTCCTCATTTTTACAACGGTTTTCCGAATTGGTTCGGGAACTTCCTTTCCTTTGCCCATATTTATAGTAGAAAACACTTCTCGACTAAAGAATTATAATTGTGATCACCTTCTATGAAATGTCAAGCTCTACTGATGATTTAAAGCAAATATCAAGAAAATCTGCAGCGGTACTCATAACGGTACACTTTGTTCTTTGCATCGTATGTATACTTATGTAAATATGGGAGTTTAAGCATTTTAACTTTTTTGTTGTTACTTTAGCAAATACAACAAATTTTGTATTGAAGAGTATTTATAATGGTTTTATCTTTCGTTTAAAGTTATAAAAACCAGCAACATATAAGCAGTATTTTAATATTTATAATAAAATTAAAATTTTGTGGTCGTATGTAAACTTTTGTAAGACTGTGTATATGGTGCGCTTCGATCATCAAGATGATCTATCAATACGCCTGCCGATTATACACTGGACTTTATTAGTAAAAGCACTTATATTTATATTCTTATAATCCTATGCTTATTACTAAAGATGCTTTGGCATTACTTAATGTAACCAAATGCCAGATCATTAGATTTCCAATTATTCCCATTATCAAAACAAATAATGTAATATTGAATTATGCTTGCTTATCAAAACAAGTGATGTATTGATTTCTTATTAATTAAAGTATTCTGCTGACCAAGCAGTAATACTGTAGGAAGATACAATTTGTTTATATTTATCATTAGTTCTCTGTGTGGCTGCTGCCGTTAACTCTCCCCTCTCTAAGATGAATCGTCCCCGATTCAATATCATTTTTATACTCTCGCAACAAAGTTGCTATATTATCAATATTTGCATAATTTTCAAATGTTACAAGGTAAACTCCATTTATTGCAGAGTCATATATACATAGTATGATTTCCAGAGACTAATATTGCTCCTTCTTTAATTATATCTATGTCTTTATGTTTTTCTTTATTTTTTTTACATTTTTCTTTTTTATTGGACAAAATATCTGATAGGCAAGTATTTTTATTATTAATTTTACAATAAGTATTTGCCATTTCTTTTTTGCAGTTTTTTATATTTATATATTCTTTTTTGCATTTCGCAATTTCATTATCAATTATTAATTTGCCATCTGTTTGTGTAATTGCTCTAATTTATTAATATTTACAATCATATATAATTTTTGGGTATTTAGTATATATAACTATTACATCTTTATTCTGTACTATTTTAAAATTTGAAATATCTATTAAATCAGTTATTGTCAATCGTCCATGTACATTTTTAATTATACTTTTAATCTCGTTTAAATTTAAAATTGTCGGGCTTAAAATTCCCATTTTTCCTATAGCTATGATTAATACATATTTTGTAATTCAGTTATTAGGAATTGATTTTTCCGTTTCGTTAGAATTTTAATATTTGAGTTTTCATTAATATTATTAATTGTTTCAGTTAATTGGTTAATAATTCCAAACATTTTAGAATTTGTTGTGTATTGTTTATTATTCTTCTTCTTAATTGGCGTAGAAACCGCTTAAGCGATTATAGCCGAGTTAACAACAGCGCGCCAGTCGTTTCTTCTTCTCGCTACGTGGCGCCAATTGGATATTCGAAGCGAAGCCAGGTCCTTCTCCACTTGGTCCTTCCAACGGAGTGGAGGTCTTCCTCTTCCTCTGCTTCCCCCGGCGGGTACTGCGTCGAATATTTTCAGAGCTGGAGTGTTTTCGTCCATCCGGACAACATGACCTAGCCAGCGTAGCCGCTGTCTTTTAATTCGCTGAACTATGTCGATGTCGTCGTATATCTCGTACAGCTCATCGTTCCATCGAATGCGGTATTCGCCGTGGCTAACGCGCAAAGGACCATAAATCTTTCGCAGAACTTTTCTCTCGAAAACTCGCAACGTCGACTCATCCGTTGTTGACATCGTCCAAGACTCTGCACCATACAGCAGGACGGGAATTATGAGTGACTTATAGAGTTTGGTTTTTGTTTGTCGAGAGAGGACTTTGCTTCTCAATTGCCTACTCAGTTCGAAGTAGCACCTGTTGGCAAGAGTTATCCTGCGTTGGGTTTCTAGGCTGACATTGTTGGTGGTGTTTACGCTGGTTCCAAGATAGACGAAATTATCTACGACTTCAAAGTTATGACTGTCAACAGTGACGTGAGTGCCAAGTCGCGAATGCGACGACTGTTTGTTTGATGACAGGAGATACTTCGTCTTGCCCTCGTTCACTGCCAGACCCATTTTCTGTGCTTCCTTGTCCAGTCTGGAGAAAGCAGAACTAACGGCGCGGGTGTTGAGGCCGATGATATCAATATCATCGGCATACGCCAACAGCTGTACACTCTTATAGAAAGATGGTACCTTCTCTATTTAGTTCTGCAGCTCGAACTATTTTCTCCAAAAGCAGGTTGAAAAAGTCGCACGATAGGGAATCGCCTTGTCTGAAACCTCGTTTGGTATCGAACAGCTCGGAGAGGTCCTTCCGATCCTGACTGAGCTTTTTGGTGTTACTCAACGTCAGTTTACACAGCCGTATTAGTTTGGCTATCAAATTCAGATATAACGGCATAAAGGCAGCTCCTTTTCGTACAGTCAAAACCAGTTTTGAAATCGACGAAGAAGTGGTATGTGTTGATTCTATTTTAACGGGTTTTTCCCAAGATTTGGCGCATGGTGAATATCTGGTCGGTTGTTGATTTGCCAGGTCTGAAGCCACACTGATAAGGTCCAATCAGTTTGTTGACGGTGGGCTTTAATCTTTCACACAATACGCTCGATAGAACCTTATATGCGATGTTGAGGAGGCTAATCCCACGGTAGTTGGCGCAGATTGTGGGGTCTCCTTTTTTATGGATTGGGCATAGCACACTTAAATTCCAATCGTTGGGCATGCTTTCGTCCGACCATATTTTACAAAGAAGCTGATGCATGCACCTTATCAGTTCTTCGCCGCCGTGTTTGAATAGCTCGGCCGGCAATCCGTCGGCCCCTGGCGCTTTGTTGTTCTTCAGGCGGGCAATTGCTATTCGAACTTCTTCATGGTCGGGTAATGGAACGTCTGCTCCATCGTCATCGATTGGGGAATCGGGTTCTCCTTCTCCTGGTGTTGTGCGTTCACTGCCATTCAGCAGGCTGGAGAAGTGTTCCCTCCATAATTTAAGTATGCTCTGGGCATCAGTGACTAGATCACCTTTGGGGGTTCTACAGGAATACGCTCCGGTCTTGAAACCTTCCGTAAGCCGCCGCATTTTTTCGTAGAATTTTCGAGCATTACCCCTGTCGGCCAGCTTATCAAGCTCTTCGTACTCACGCATTTCAGCCTCTTTCTTCTTCTGTCTACAAATGCGTCTCGCTTCCTTCTTCAACTCTCGGTATCTATCCCATCCCGCACGTGTAGTGGTCGATCGTAACGTTGCGAGGTAGGCAGCCTGTTTTCTCTCCGCTGGGACACGGCACTCCTCGTCGTACCAGCTGTTCTTTTGCACTTTCCGAAAACCAATGGTTTCGGTTGCAGCTGTACGTAAGCAGTTTGAAATGCCGTCCCACAGTTCCCTTATACCGAGTTGTTGACGAGTGCTCTCAGAAGCAGGAGTGCAAGCCGAGTAGAAAAATCGTTCGGCTGTCTGTTGTGATTGCAGCTTCTCGACGTCGAACCTTCCTTGTGTTTGGTGGCGCGCGTTTTTGCTGCACAGAGGCGGGTGCGAATCTTAGCTGCAACAAGATAGTGGTCCGAGTCGATGTTAGGACCTCGGAGCGCACGCACATCTAAAACACTGGAGACGTGTCTTCCGTCTATCACAACATGATCGATCTGGTTGGTAGTTTTCGATCCGGAGACAGCCAGGTAGCTTGATGAATCTTCTTATGCTGGAATCTAGGACTACAGATAACCATATTTCGGGCCCCGGCGAAGTCAATCAGCCTCAACCCATTTGGGGATGTTTCGTCGTGGAGGCTGAATTTACCGACCATAGTGCCAAATATACCTTCTTTGCCCACCCTGGCGTTAAAGTCGCCAAGCACGATTTTAACATCGTGGCGGGGGCAGCTCTCATAAGCGCGCTCCAAGCGCTCATAGAAGGCATCTTTGGTCACATCGTCCTTCTCTTCCGTCGGGGCGTGGGCGCAAATCAGCGATATGTTTATTATTATTTTCAATTAATTCATTTAATTTATTATTTATTAACACTAGGTCGTCATGGTCTGGTGTTCCTGCTATCCACTTCCATAATGTACCTATTTTATTTATTCCTCTCCTATATCTTGTATCCTTAATTTGTAATTTTTCTAACAAAGTCTCTATAACTTCTATTTCTGGTTGCCCTTCTAAATTTTTTATATCAAATACTTCATTTTTGTTAACTTCTTCTAAGTTATTGTACCTCATTTTACCATAATAATTATTTTTACCTGATATTATTATTTATTCAAAATATGTTAAATTAGTTATATGAAACACTTCCCCATAGTCGTTATTTAAAGTCCCTCATATCTGCTTTTGCTATTGTTAGCAATATTAAAATAATTATTGTCATCATTTTCTGAAAAAGTAAATAAGTATTCATTTAGGACTTCATATTATCCTTGTGCACTATTCTATTTCTCTGATCCATTTTAACCTTATTTCTTAAATCCTCTTTTACAACCTATTTTTTATATCTGAGATTCAGCTTATTTCTTTATCCTATTATGTTTTCATAAATGTTTTCTCCAGGGTGAAATGGGAAGCTTGTATTATTGCCTGAATACATTTGAGCATTTTTTTCTTTTATATCCGTTCGAAACGGTAAATTCATATTTATTGAAGAATGTATTTGATATATTTCATTTCTAATTTCTTCTCTTAAATTTTTAATTTCATCTTCGTTTATTTCGGTATTTCCCTCGACTGGCGCTTTAGAGAATTTTTCCTCTCAAGTAATTTTGTTTACGTAGTTTCCTTTTTTTATATTGCCGGTATTATCTTCGGCTGGCGTTGTAGAACTTCTTTGTTCCACAATATATTTTTTATTTAATTTGCCGGTATTATCATCGGCTGGCGTTGTAAAACTTTTTCGTTCCACAATATTTTTTGCAAAATTATTACTTCTACTCTGCTGGTTTAAATCTTCAGCTGGCGTTGTAGAGCTTTCCTGCTCAACAGTATTTATTTTTTTAAGTTATACTTCTTATACGAGTTCGGAAAAGGTTGCGATAAATTCAGGTTGCGCAACCTTGCTCAATATGAATCTACGCAACCTTGTCTGCGAAGATGTTCGAGCAGCAAGCGAAGCGGTGACAATCGGCGATCGTTTGTTCGTTTCTTTCGGCACAGCTCGGCTTTTCTACCAACAACACAATGTTGCCATGCTTATGCTGTTGTTGTTTTTGTAGAACAATGTTTCAATTTTTGGTTGGTGACATATTCAATTAAAAATAAATTTTGTTGGGACTCGAACCTACGTGCTCGTCGTAACTTTTCAAGCGCTTACCACCAACACCACCATTGACACTTGTATTGCGTTTTCCTAATTATGGTTTGGTTATGCATGAAAGAAATATACAATGAATCGCCGATTGTTACCTCTTTCCTTGCTGCTGCTGCGCATATGTATGTTAGTATGCTTGTCCATTATTGAAGTTATGCTTCTTTTTCTTTCGTTTGTCTTTCATTTCTGCGAATTCTCAACTATTTTGCGTATATTTTGGTTGAAATACTCTGCGTTGGCCGTTGAAAAATTAAGGCTATACTTTACAAGATCATTTCTGTAGTTAGTCTTCATTTAAATTTTTTGGAAATCGACAGCGTGAGGCTTATGAACTTAATATCTAATATTGTGTTGTGGCATATTAGAAATGATGTTTCTTCGAAAATCGCTCGCTTACAACAGATAAAACGACTTCTGAGTGGTGATTTTAATGAATAAGTTCCAAGGTTATACGCAAAAATAATGCGGTCAATAAGTACAGTACGCTTATGTATGCTTGCGCATTATTTTTCTTTCGTTTGTCTTTCATTTTTGCGAATTCTCAACTATTTTATGTGACTTTATTTCTTTCGTCTCTCTTTTTTTTGTGCGAATTCTTTGAATTTCTGAACGTGCACATGCGTATACATACATTCATATGAGCATGTGCAGATACACAAGATAGGATAGAAAGATGTATGCATTTTAACATCGTATACTATACTAATAAATATTTTTCGTACTAATAGAAATTAAATTTATCACAGCAATATTATCTATATGTATATTAGGTATATTTCTGTGATAAATTTAATTTCTATTAGTAAGAAAAATATTTATTAGTATAGTATTACGATGTTAAAATGCGAAAATTAAAGACTAAGTCCGTCGAGATTCGAACCTGCGTTCACATTGTGACTTTTTATGTGCTTACCACCAAAACCACTATTGACACTTTCGTGGCGTTGTTTTAAGTATGGTTTGGTTATGCATGTAAGAAATATACGATGGTTCAAATAATTTTGTTTAAGTATAGAAATATGCTTTTGTAGAACATATGCTTTCGGAAACATACAGACAAATGTGCAAACGACATAATATCGGGTGATTTTTTAAGAGCTTGATAACTTTTTTAAAAAAAAAAACGCATAAAATTTGCAAAATCTCATCGGTTCTTTATTTGAAACGTTAGATTGGTTCATGACATTTATTTTTTGAAGATAGTTTCATTTAAATGTTGACCGCGGCTGCGTCTTAGGTGGTCCATTCGGAAAGTCCAATTTTGGGCAACTTTTTCGAGCATTTCGGCCGGAATAGCCCGAATTTCTTCGGAAATGTTGTCTTCCAAAGCTGGAATAGTTGCTGGCTTATTTCTGTAGACTTTAGACTTGACGTAGCCCCACAAAAAATAGTCTAAAGGCGTTAAATCGCATGATCTTGGTGGCCAACTTACGGGTCCATTTCTTGAGATGAATTGTTCTCCGGAAGTTTTCCCTCAAAATGGCCATAGAATCGCGAGCTGTGTGGCATGTAGCGCCATCGTGTTGAAACCACATGTCAACCAAGTTCAGTTCTTCCATTTTTGGCAACAAAAAGTTTGTTAGCATCGAACGATAGCGATCGCCATTCATCGTAACGTTGCGTCCAACAGCATCTTTGAAAAAATACGGTCCAATGATTCCACCAGCGTACAAACCACACCAAACAGTGCATTTTTCGGGATGCATGGGCAGTTCTTGAACGGCTTCTGGTTGCTCTTCACCCAAAATGCGGCAATTTTGCTTATTTACGTAGCCATTCAACCAGAAATGAGCCTCATCGCTGAACAAAATTTGTCGATAAAAAAGCGGATTTTCTGCCAACTTTTCTAGGGCCCATTCACTGAAAATTCGACGTTGTGGCAGATCGTTCGGCTTCAGTTCTTGCACGAGCTGTATTTTATACGGTTTTACACCAAGATCTTTGCGTAAAATCTTCCATGTGCTCGAATAACACAAACCCAATTGCTGCGAACGGCGACGAATCGACATTTCACGGTCTTCAGCCACACTCTCAGAAACAGACGCAATATTCTCTTCTGTACGCACTGTACGCATTCGTGTGGTTGGTTTAATGTCCAATAAAGTAAACTGAGTGCGAAACTTGGTCACAATCGCATTAATTGTTTGCTCACTTGGTCGATTATGTAGACCATAAATCGGACGTAAAGCGCGAAACACATTTCGAACCGAACACTGATTTTGGTAATAAAATTCAATGATTTGCAAGCGTTGCTCGTTAGTAAGTCTATTCATGATGAAATGTTAAAGCATACTGAGCATCTTTCTCTTTGACACCATGTCTGAAATCCCACGTGATCTGTCAAATACTAATGCATGAAAATCCTAACCTCAAAAAAATCACCCGATATATATATGATTGTTTCGCATTTTGCTTCTACGCCGGTCAAATTTCTATACAAAAATCGACTGAAATGCATGAGAAAATAAAATGGGCAACTAGGGCAAATAATTTAAGAAAAATTTATTGATAATTAAATATAAATGAAAATACATGTAAATTTACTTAAATTTATTTAAATTTATTAAAAAACTTATTTAAATTTTTAAGAAACTTATTTAAATTTATTGAAAAGCTGCAAAGAAAAATAAAAACAAAATTCATTTTACTTTGGCCCAGTTTTGTGCGCAATACAAATGCAACGCCAATAATGAATACAAGAAATTGACTAAACACCATGATATAAGACATACAAATTATAATATGACAACCCAATTCAAAGAGCACAAAAGAGAGATGGTTACGCTGCATATTCCCTTCCGCAACGAAGAGACAGAACTACTTTCGTAGTCAAAATTCCTTCATTTAGACTTTGCTTTATAAAATGTACATAATGAATTTAAATGTTCTAGTTTTCTTTCATACAAAATGATATGCATTTCTGAATATCACTAAGAAGTATAACTTCTTCCGCGCGTCGGGACTCCACACACCTTTTTTTATGTTTGCCGGTATTTCCGTCGGCTAGCGCTTTAGAAGTCTTTGCTTCCAAAGTAATCTCGTCCTCCTTTACGATCTTTAAATTATCCCTGCTTTTCTGATTCTCATATTCGCATCCTAAGCTAAATATATCCTCCTCTTTTTCATTATTTATTATTAACTTCTTTTTTTCCAAGTTAATCACCGCATTAATGTCCTTCAAAAATTTGTATCCTATTAATAGGTCTGCTTCCAAATTTTCGATTTCGTAGAATATTTGTTTTTTACCGAATAATGTAATAATGTGATAATAACGTATTATAGAAAATCCATTAATTGTTTTTACTCTTTTTTTATATCCAATTTGTTTTTATTCTTGTATATTCCTGATTTAATCTAGCAACTAGTTGCTCCCGTATCTATTAATATTTTAAAATTTTTACCAGTAACCCTGCCATTTAGAAAAATATATGGCAGAGTTAATTTTGGCCAAAAAAATTATCCTCCTTAATATTATTAATGCGCTGTGTCTTAGTCGGTGGCTGCACATTCTGTTGTGTACTTCCATGTGGCCTTTTTTCTAAATTGTTTTGGTTAAAGGTTATTGGCTTTTGCAACATACGGTGGCTTGTATGGATGCTTGAATCGACATCCATTGGTATAGGTCGTGGCTGGTTATTGTGATAACCCATTCTTTGGTTGTAATTCCCTTGTGGCTGGACTTGTGTGAACCGTAAATTATTATTGAAATTACCGTTATTGAATCTGTTGTTATTAAAATTATGTTGCCTGTAATTGTTGTTAGGATTTGAATAGTTTTGATTTTTTCCAAATTGTAATGTGAAGGACGCCCGCATATTGTTAGATTCTAATTCTTGTGCCTTTGCCAAAGCATTTGGTAAATCGCTTGGCGATAGTGAAAATAGTATATTTGCTAAGTTTCCGTTTTGTACCGTTTTGGTTTTTTTTTTTACTTTTCTCCATATTTTTGGAATACTTGTTTTTTTTTTTAATTTTAAATCGTACTACTACTCGCACGAGGTTTATTTTACTTTTAATGGTTCCGGCACCGATGTTCATTAATCGCGACTGTTACGACCACGTGCCCTTAACGTTGGGCGCCAATTAACTTCCCTTGCGTGGGAAGTATTAAAAAAATGTATTCCGTTCCGCTACGCGCGTTAGAAATAAAACACAAGTGTTGATTTGAGTGCGATAATATATGGTTCGCTTCGATCATCAAGATGATCTATCAATACGCCTGCCGATTATACACTGGACTTTATTAGTAAAAGTACTTATATTTATATTCTTATAATTCTATGCTTAATACTAAAGATGCTTTGGCATTACATTAAGTGATGAAATGCTAGAGCATTAGATTTACAATTATTCTCATTATCAAAACAAATAATGGAATATTGAATTACGCTTGCTTATCAAAACAAGTGATGTATTGATTTCTTATTAATTAAAGTATTCTGCTGACAAAGCAGTAATACTGTAAGAAGATACAATTTGTTTATATTTATCACTAGCTGACCCGGCGAACTTCGCACCGCTTAATTACTGGAGGCATATTTAGTAAGTCACAAACACACGACACAATACTTTTTTAATTTTATTGAAATTTGCTGCTTTTAGATTTTTAGGAATATTAAAGAATTATAGTATAGATGCACAGCAAAGAGACGTTAACATTTCAAGTGACATTTTACCATAGACAATTTTTTTTGAGTGAATACTGACAAATATTTACACTATGAATATCAAACTACATCTGTCGTTTGTTTTTTGACGATGACCATGGTTACTAAAAGAAGAAGAACTACATCTGTCATCGAGAAAATAAAGAATTCAAACAACTATAATATAGTTATAGTGAAGCTATATATCCCTCAACTCCTTAAAATGTATTGTCCTATTTGTAAAAAGTGGATGGAACGGCAGAAAAAAAATAATAACTGTCCAGATTGTATTAAATTATTATTAAGATGCGACGAATGCTACAACATAATCGCTGTTACCTTCAGATTTTGTACCAAGTGTGGTAAGAATGTAGAACGAATAATACGCGTGAACAGGGAAAATGATATATTAAAAAAAATATATTAAAGCAAAAGCTGCTATCTAAACCAAAACACGTTTCTACAATGCCATCTTCATCATCTGAGGAGACATTCTGTGAATTAAATTTATCGGCCGAAGACATACAGGACATTCAAGTTATTGAAGACAGCCAAAAGCCCAACATCAAGAATGTTCTGGTAGATATTGATGTTATTGAAGACAGCCAGCAGCTCAACATTGATAATGTTCTGATCGAATCAGATTTGTCCGAGTCGCCTAGTACTTCCACCATATTATCATGTCCTGGCGAGCCAAGTGGTTCCCAAGTAGATGGAGTCAAGTTGATGGAAATAAAGAGTTACTAATACACGTTGACATTAAGGATCCAAAAGCACATATTATATACACATTAAGTCATTTATTTATATTTATACACTTCATATACAAAAATTTGAAATTTTCTTGGATGTGCTCGTTTCTGGACTGTGAACATGATAAACAAATCTTTGCTTAAATTAAATACAACAGTTATGATCATATACAGTAAATTAATATAGTGCTTTCTGGTAAACAATATTTTTAATTTTTTTTTGCGGTGCGTAAATAAATAAGGATGTTGGTTTTCCGACACGCGAACACGCAACGTATAATTGTCCATGTGCGAAACAGGGAAACTCTAAGTTTATTCCGCAAACTTGCAACGATTAGCCTTGCGATTTATTTATGGTCATCGCAAACGCCAGACGCACGGGAAATTGCAACCTCTTAAAATCAAATGGCAAATCCGTTGGAATCATAGGTATTCGTGGGATTAAGACATCCTCTCCCATGTATTTTCCTTTGATTATTTTAGCTTCGATGATGTTATTCATGAGTTTCTTCACAACCAATCTCGTTCCATTGCAAAGTCGAGGTTGATTAATATTACGCAGTATGATGACAACTGACCCTACTTTTAATTTCAAATTGTATAGTGATAGTCCAGGCAAGTTCAATGAATTTACAAATTCTGTAGGATAGTTGACTACGTCATCCTGGTTTGTGGCCGTGTCAACTGATTTGTACGTAAACAACTCTCCTGGAAGGAAATTCTGAATGGTAGCATTGAGATCATCGACATCTTTGTTTTTTGCTGCCAATATTGCTCGTTCACTTAGGCAATCGTGGTTATTATATTGTTGTTTAATGTCCGGAAAAACACGCTGAATAAGCTCCTTTTTCGATTCTGTGAAGTGACAAAAATCTGTGGGAAAAGTCATTAATCCGGTCGAGCTGTCAACTGCGACCTTACCATTGCCAATATCCAGCAACTGCTTCGAAAACACAGTCGCAGTTTGATCTTGTTGCAAAAACACTCGCATGTTAGTAGTTAATTGTAATGTTTTTACGTGCCGCCACAAATTTAATGATTTTAGACATGCGTTTATTTCGTCAGCAACAGTCGATCAAGGAATTACTGGACACGTGCTTTTTACATGAGATGACAAAACAATGGAACGTTCGGATACACTTATTACAGGGCATCTCGACAGGAAAGAATTTATAGAATACTAACTGTTATTGCCATTGCCAAATCTGTATGTGGGCATTTGCTATCATGATATAATCATTTGCGCAAAAGCGTAGGGTAGTTTGGTTCGACATGATGTAGCGTATGCTTTGAGCTCTTGAAAAATTTATTTTGTCATTTGCGAAATGCCGTCGGGTAGGTATCTGATGTAGGGCACGTTTTGAGCTCTTCAACTCCTTAAATCTTTTGTGTGGAACATAAAAAAAGGATAAATATCCTTTTGTTTACAAATGTATTTTTGGAAAAAATAAGATAATAACAAAGGATAAAGATCCTTTTTTTACAAATGTATTTCTGGGAAAAATAAGAATTTATATTTTTTGACTACTATATGATAATTGTGGCATAACTTTTATATACCAATTAAAATAATAAATTAAATATGAGAAATGATATTTTGATTTATACTTGTATAAGTTTATTAAGTTTAAGACTTCCCAACCCAATTTCCATAATATTTCTATAAATTAACAATATTAAACTAAATATTTAATGTTATTTTGAAAATGTACTTTATTTTTATAATATAACACAACCGTCTTAACTCGCTCTTCTAATATTCATATTACATAAAATGCCGTCGGCATATGTGGAAATGGGATATGTTGCCTCTTCGAAATTTTCATATAAATGAAAACTGCGCTGTTAAACTGCTGAAGAGACAGCTTCTAGCTAACGATATATAGCAAACTATGTAGTATTCTATATCTATTAAGGAATGAGCAATGTGGAGTCTGCACAGGCAGAGATGCCCCGTTATTATAATAAAAGAATTTTTGAGAGTTGGTAACACTGTAAGGTCGGCATCATCAAACATGTCAACACATTAATTATATTTATATATTTTGAAATTTGAAATTGAAATTTAAATACACGATGTTATGAGGAAAGTTGATTATATGTTGTCGATTCAAAAGTCTTGTTTTAATGCGTTCTTCAATTCGAGTGGAACTGAGAGTACAAATACCGTCAAATGTTTGACAGCAAGTAAGTGGTCAACTTTGATATGGGAAAATGGAATTGTCGTTTTAGTCTATCTTTTTCGTAATTTTTCCTTATTTGCTCACCGTTAAGACCTACCCTGGACTACGACAAACATTTTAAAACCAAAGTCAGCTCAATCGGCCCAGCCGTTCTCGAGTTTTAATCAGACTAACGAACAACAATTCATTTTTATTTATATAGAAGATTAGATCTCTGTGTGGCTGCTGCCGTTAACTTGCATACAACAAATTACCATCACCAACTAATAAGCAAGACCCACAATAATACATATTTACACATACATAACAATATAATTGTTATAATATAATATTGCCTAAGTTATTTTTTCTATGATTTCAATTTTGCAGTGGAACATCCACGGATATTTCAATAATTATCACGAATTGCAGCTAATTATTGAAGATTTGAAACATTCAGTCTTATGTTTACAAGAAACACATGTACGTCATAATATCTATCCTAAACCTCCATGTGAGTCATATGTAGAAGTTCACGCAAGTGAGGACGCAGTACCCGCCGGGGGAAGCAGAGGAAGAGGAAGACCTCCACTCCGTTGGAAGGACCAAGTGGAGAAGGACCTGACTTCGCTTGGAATAACCAATTGGCGCCACGTAGCGAAAAGAAGAAACGACTGGCGCGCTGTTGTTAACTCGGCTATAATCGCGTAAGCGGTGTCTACGCCAATTAAGAAGAAGCAGAAACCTCAATGTGTCTACAATGGATATTTTTTAATAACCGTCGTACCAATACACCAAGCAAGGTGTGGCAATTTTGGTAAAAAAGAATATACCACGTAAAATGGCTTTCACGGATAATACCTTACTCACTATCGCGGTTGAGATACTAATCAACCCGAAACTAACAATATTTAATACCTACATTCCACCTAAACAAAATTTCTCCTCCTCAGACATCTTACACATTTTGAATACACCACAAAGTCATATACTCCGGATGGGTGATTTTAACTCATGGAGCCCGATTTGGGGTCCCCTTTATCAAACGATAGAGGTACAAAAATCGAAGATGCCTTATTATGCAGTAATCTCATAGTTTTAAACGATGGTAGCCCTACACACTTCTCCACCCAACAATCTTTCACTCATGTAGATGTTACCACATGTTCCTCCAATATTTTTCCTTTATGTTCTTGGAAACTCCTTAGTGACCTTCATGGAAGTGATCATTTCCCATTGATTACAGAAGTCGGTTTTCACGCAGTAACGTCAATTAAAAAGTTCAAACCAATTTTTATAACCAACAAAGCTAATTGGAAGAGTTACAAAGATCTTTGCTCATCAATATCTAATAAGTATATTGTTTCTAATAATATCAACCAAGAGGCTGCACATATACGGAAAATAATGTGTTCATCAGCACATCACACCATACCTCAAACCAAAAATACGTACCAACTCCGATATAAGCCACGGTGGAACAGTGAACTAGAAAATCATAGATCACTAAACGCAAAAGCTGGTATAAGTATAAAGAAACACGTAATTTTCTAGACAAAAGAAAAATAGTCCTGAAGAATTTATTGAAAATATCAATCCGAAAACCTCTCCTCAACAGGTTTGGCGAGATATAAGACGCTTGTCTGGCAGGAAAAAGCCTAGTACAATTAATTATTTGAACACCCAATCTATAGCAAACGCGTTCGCCTCGTACTGGAGCTCCTATTCTTGTGACTCTACTTTTACTAAACAGTTTGTGGCTGAAAAACAAAAATCTCTAAGCCATATAATTCCACCTAACGACAACCTTAGCAATTCAGCGCTAAATTTAGAATCAAATATTTTCACTGCCAAATTTGATGACGCAATTTCCATTTCCAAGGGTAAAATTCCTGGTTTAGACAGGATTTCCAATGACATGCTAAGAAACATCCCACAAGACGTTAAAAATAGAATAGTTAATCTTTACAATAAAATACTTTCAGACGGTATATATCCTCAAAGTTGGAAAATAGCTGCAATCATTCCAATACCTAAACATGGAAAACCTCCTTCAGAAATTACGAGCTATAGACCTATTTCGCTGCTATCTTGTTTAGGAAAGGTCTTGGAGAAAATAATCTCTAAACGATTGATGTGGTACGCAGAAAAGAATAAACTAATCACTCACAACCAAGTCGTTTTCCGAAAAAACCAAGGTAAAATAGACGCCCTTTTACTCTTCGAACACCATTGCTCCAAAGTTATTTCCAACAAGGGGCACGTTACTTGCTTAAGCTTAGACTTTGAAAAAGCTTACGATCGTATCGGTCTTCACAAAGTTCTAAAACAAATAGCAAATTGGAAATTAGGATCGAAAATATACAATCTCCTCAAAAATTTTCTTACTAATCGCAAATTTCGGGTTAAAGTTCACAATAGTTTTTCCCACTGTTCTCCGCTAGAAAATGGAGTTCCTCCAGGTTCCCCTTTATTTGTAGTCATATTTATTATTGTATTCAATGAAATCAGCCAGATACTATCAAATTACCAAGTCGACCATTGTATGTATGCAGATGATATTCTGATATTTTCAAAACATCTTGATTTGAATAACGTCAAACTAACATTTATGGACATACTTAATAATATATCTAATTGGTCTCTCACATCTGGCGCTAAGTTATCACTAGATAAATGTAACATCTTACACATCTGTCGTAAAAGAAACTGTAATAATATTAATATAAATTTTAAGAACATAAGAATACCTACTGTAAATTAAAATAAAATTTTAGGACTTATTTTCGATTCTAAGTTTAAGTTCAAAAAACATTGTGTGTATATAAGGAAAAAACTTTTTTAAAGGTTAAATATAATTCAGTTCTTATCCTCACGACGTTAATTCATTCATCCTACAATAATAATCAACGTCGTGATATCTCTAATTTTATCGGTTATTGACTACGGACTACCAATCTATGGGCATCATGCAGGCAGCGAGTTAAAAAAACTCTATGCACCTTATCACATGGCAGTAAGAAGAATCCTAAGGGCATTTTCAGCCTCCAGCACCATAAGCATACTTGCTGAATCCGGAATGCCACATATAAACGAAAGACTGAAGTCTAACACATTGCAGCTAATACCAAAGGTATATCTAGGCACTAACGCTAATTTCCTCAACGACATACGGTCAGCCACACCACGCAAACGAACACTCAAGATCCCTTCAACTATACACCTTGTCCTAAAGTATGTCCATGAAATTGATATACCCCTTGCACCTAAGCCTTCAAATATTAGCAAACACCCACTATGGACTCTTCCCTCTTCTGTTATAGAAGACAAATTAATGAGATGGAACAAAGCTTCCACGAATGGTGAGGTATATAAACAACTCTTCTTGCATCGCGAAAGAGTGCTCATTGCAAGAGGATGGAAATTCATTTACACAGATGGCTCCAAAAACTCCCACAACATCGCTTATGCAGTGGTTTCGGAGAACTCGAAAATTATTAAAAAGGGGTTACTTTTATCGCCATGCTCGGAAGAAGCTATCCAATGGACATCGATTTGCAAAGACAAATTAGTAATATGTACCGACAGTCTTGCAACAATCACAGCCATTCAAAATACATCCAACAGTAGCCCTCTAATCAGAGAAATTCGGGACAAATTAATTTATGGCCAAAGAAAAGTTAAACTAATGTGGATTCCAGGCCACTGTGGCATTCCAGGTAATGAATTCGCTGATTAAGAAGCAAAAAACGTCACTCTTAGTCCATGCATTTCGTGAAAACTTATGAAAGCAAGGACATTTTGCGATTTGTAAGAAACTATTTAAATTTTGAAGCGAGAGAGGCATGGGATTCTTTTGACAACCGCTATCGACTAATAAACCCCGATCATAGAAAGCAGCATACCCTTCCGCATGCAGCATCCCGAAGATCAAAATTTTCACGAGACTTCGCTTAGGACACTGTATATTAACTCACCAACATATTTTGGATCGGAACATAACGCCTGGTTGCCGGCTATGCATCAGTTCACCAAACCCCGTAGAACACAAATTAAACCTCTGTCATACGCTTTGTAACATACGACGAGATTTCATTGACACCTCTCCTTCGAAACTTCTCCAAGAACCAACAAGTGCCAACATAAAAAATATCTACAACTTCATCTCCAGAGTCCAATTAAAGCTCCTTATCTAAAATCAACCTAATATCATTATCACAGCTTTGCATACTATATATCATACACTACAACTTAAAATTAAGTAAATTTCTGCACATGACTACTTCTAATCGTAAGCATTCACATTGTAAATTTTAGATTAAGCATTTGTATATATGTATATATACAAATATATATATATTATATATAATACTTCAACATTAGTCACAACCCTAACTCATAACTAACATTTGATAATTAAATGTACAAATTAATTTAATCCCTCAGCCGAAGGCCCTGTCGCTAGTGCTGTTATATTTTATAAGTAGTATAATTATTCATAATTGTATTTCCTTTAATAAATAAATAAATATATTAAATAGTGCAAAATTAACTTTCAATATTTTCCTTTTGTTCAATTATTTTAGTTCACACAATAACAAAAGGGTTGCATTCTAACTAATAATCAATGCTACCTTACGTACATATTTTACAGAAGAATCAAAAGAAATAAGGAAACAAATAATACCCCAATGACAGGAAAGAACTAACATATTAGTTTTCCGCATAGAATTTCTTTTTGCATTGGGGGCCTTCAAAACAATAACCCTGGTCAGTTCTTTCGAGTTCTTCAAGAAAAAAACAAAAAATAACTCTGGCCGATCCAACACCGGGATTTATCAAGATATTGAAAATTCTGAAAAATTTTATATTACTCATCACACGATAATGAATTTTGTATTGATAATAATCTTTCTTTTTTCTTATTTTTAATCCATAACAAAATATGGTAACACTAACACTTGTTTGCAACCATTTTCTTATTGTATGAATACATGGATTTCAACTAAAGTTTAAAAATATATGTGTAAAATTCGCTATAAATCGGAGAAACACGAAATTTTAAATAGTTGAATTTTTGAACTTTAAATGCGTGTTTCTCCGATTTATAATTTACACATATATTTTTAACTTTTATATCCACAAACATTTAACTAATTTGTTTCTAACCATTTAGATAACTTACCACTTATTTTTAATAGCCACTCCTTTTAGGACGCAATATATATAAGTATTTTTTTGTTCACTTCAAGATAACAATTTTATTGGAAGATACGGAGAGGTTATAATAAAAATCTCCCTGGTCGGATACCAGTGGAGGCGTGACAATGTATATAACAATGGATTATGTATATGTCAACGATAGATGGCAAGCCTACGAAATGAGCAACAGGTGGCAAGACGAGGGATGCTTGCGAGGCAGTATCGAGAGCGAACGCGAGGAAGTAAGACGCGCAACTTTGGTTTTTGGAACTTTACGTTTAAAATTCTTTGAATTATATACTAAATTAAACATTCTAAAATTCTTAATTAAATATAAATATACTCGGTTAATAAACGGTGTTTTATTTTGCTCGATACCTCACATCTCAGAAGTGGAATTTATTTATCCATACGCCTACAACGACATAAAACGTCGACGCAGTGGCAAGGGTGTACAAGTATAGTACACGAACGACGAGAATCTTCAACGATCAACGGCAGCGCAAACGTGCACGTAATAGCAAGACGGCGCATCGTCATTTGAAGAGAAGATTCTCAACGGCGCAGCCAAGTGTAAGTGCTGCAAAACGAAGCCACAGCGAAACGCCAACGTCATATTAGGAAAGACACACCGAGCAATTACAACGAATTGCAAAGCAAAAACAATAAAAGCAGTGTACGAGTGTAGTACACAAACGACGAGAATCTCCAAGGAAAGGGACAGCGCAAAACGAGCACCAAGTATTGCGGCAAAACAGTGCAACAGTGAAGCATTAACAACCTGAGTTTCAACGTACAGCGTGTTTGTATAGATACGCAAAGAAAGAAGGCAATTCAACGAAGGCGCAAGCGTGCAACAAACGGAGCTGACTGCGCTGCATACAACAGTCTCGACTGAGCAGATACGAAACCACGCTAATCAAACTTCTCTGCGTCTACGAGTCAACGGTTAAATTTTAAAACGCATACACACTCTAGTTGGTGCGTGTGCAAGCAGAACTTCCAATTGGAATTGGCAAAACGAATTTGAAGCAGTACCAAGCAGCGAACAGCAAGAGTAAAACAACGAGATAAAGGCAAACAAATCACAGTGCAGGCTTTAAATAAAAGGACGGTGAAATAAATTGTTTTAGGAATATTGGTTTTCTACTAATAAAATATTTCTTTTACAAACATGATAAAGTTAAATACGCTAAAGGTCATTCAACTGAATGCACTACTAAGGGCTAACGATTTACCAACGACGGGTACCAAAATAGTTAAAGTAGCCAAACTGCAAGAAGTTTTGGGTGCTGATGAGGTAGATCCGATGGAGCTTGAAGACGATGGTGCGGTATCCACAAATTATGTACGAGTGCAACTGAATAGCTTGAGAGAGGCGATGGCAAGTTTAACGTCAGCTATTGGTACAATGAATCGTAACTCAGAACCGATACCAGCGAACGATGAAATTCAACAAGCGTCAAACAACAACGATGGTGTTAGGCCACATTCAAGCATAGCGACCTGGGAATCCGCTGATGATCTACGGACAGCATCACGCCCAAAGATGAGAATCCAGGATATGATAGGTGTAATGCCTGAATTCGACCCACAAGTTTCAACGTCAGCAATGAAGTTCATAAATCGAACTCAGCAACTAAAACAATGCTATAGCTGGAAGGAAGATATGGTTTTGATCGCGGTTCAGCACAAAATGAAAGGCATGGCCAAACAGTGGCTGGACGCACAAGATGTTTTCAGTTCCTGGTCACAATTCGTGCACGCATTTACTGCGGACTTTCCGTCAGCACACAACGCAGCTGAAACGCATAAGGCGCTTATGAAGCGCAAACGCAAACCCAACGAAGACTATTTAGAGTATTATTACTCCATGTTAACGATAGGTAGACAAGGTACGGTGGACGATGTTTCCATCAACACACATATTATCGGTGGACTCAACGATAGTGTACTAACTAAAACATTGGCAACAATGAATTTTGCGACGTGTAGTCAACTATTGATGGCGCTCAAAAATTTAACGACAGTCAGCAACGTATCGGTGACTCCAACGGCGTTAACTCAGCAAACAGCGAAACCCGAAATGAAAGCAAATGCGAAGTAACACAAATAAAATGTTTCAATTGTAATGATTACGGGCACATTGCAGCCAAGTGTCCGCAACCTCAACGGAAACAACGGTATTATATATGTACAAAAATAGGTCATGAAGCGAAGAATTGCAACAAAAGGTATTTGTTGCGAAGATTGGCGACCACGACCAACACGACGAAGCCCCTCCGGTTACAAAAATGGTGGAGCTTGAAGGAAAGCAACTGAAGGCTTTCATTGACACCGGCAGCGTATGCTCGCTGATACGTGCATCTGCAGCAGATGGTATGCAGACGAAGGAAGCTAAAAGATGCTTTACAGGATTCGGCGGATCCAAGGTGCAAGTTACTGAACAAGTCAACGTTAATGTGACTATTGACAAAGTCCAACGCGAGGCGACATTGTATATTGTTGCTGATGAGTTGCTGCCCTACGATATTTTATTAGGTCGCGACGTTCTAAAAAACAACGGGTATCACATGGTGATTGATAACGGAGTGCTACGGCTAGAAGAAAACGAGAAAGCGGACTTAAATATATCTAGCTGCTTAACGGAAGAAGACAAAGGCAAGACAAGGAATCTTTTAATAATTTTTAAACAATGTTTTGCAGAAGATATTAGTCAACTTGGTAGATGCAAGGACGTACAAATGACCATAAATGTAACGACATCAGATCCTATCTTGGGCAAACGGTACCAGGTTCCGTTCTCACAACGACCAACGTTATCAAAAATTTTAAAGGAACTGCTGGACAATGATATAATCCGTCCAAGCAATTCCCCACACGCCGCATCAGTGCTTTTAGTAAAAAAATCCAACGGTGAGAGTCGAATGTGCATCGACTTTCGAGCATTGAACGAAGTCACGGTTAAGAAGAACTATGTTATGCCAATCGTGGAGGAACAGCTTTCACGTCTAGCTGGCAATAAATATTTTACGACGCTGGACATGACCTCCGTCTATTATCAAGTACCTATGAACGAAGAATCGAAAAAGTATACTGCGTTTTTGACGCATGAAGGGCTGTTTGAGCATAATGTTATGCCTTTCGGTCTAGTGAACGCTCCAATGGTTTTCCAGGAGGTAATGGTAAATTTAATTAAAACGCTTAAACAACGTGACAAAGTGGTCAACTACGTAGATAAGGTCATCATAGCCACGAAGTCAGTTGACGAAGGTATTGACGTACTTCGAGAATTTCTTGAAGCTGTAAAAGCAACAGGTCTGACGCTTAGACCCTCGAAGAGTACATTTTTGACCCAGCAGGTGCAGTTTTTAGGTCATGATATAAATTCCGACGGCATACGTCCTGGTGAAAACAAAACAAAGGTGATCGAAGAGTTTCCGAAACCCACAACGATAAAATCAGTGCGGCAATTTTTGGGAGTAACCGGCTATTTCCGGAAATTTGTCAAAGAATATAGCATCATAGCATATCCATTAACGACACTGCTGAAAAAGAATGCAACGTTTATCTGGAACAAAGAACAGAACGATGCTTTTGAGAAATTGAAATCGATTATAATTACGAAACCTGTGCTGACGATGTACGAAGCAACGAAACCACACGAGGTACACACGGATGCGAGTTCCATGGGGTTATCTGGTATTCTAATGCAAAACGACAAGGCTAATGAGTGGCGACTTGTGTTTTACTTTAGCAGGCAGTGCAACGACGCAGAACGTAACTATGCCAGCCACGAGCTAGAAGTTCTGGCAATAGTTGAAACTCTGCAGCGATATCGTATGTACTTAATTGGGCATAGCTTTAAGGTAATTACCGACTGCAACGCTGTAGCAGTAACTAAAGCAACTACGCCATTGTTACCACGGATCGCAAGGTGGTGGCTCAAACTTCAGGAGTTTGACTTCCAATGCATTCACCGCACAGGTGCGAAGAATATGTTGGCTGATGGGTTAAGTAGATGCCCAACACTTCCCCCGATAGAACCGACAACAATTGCTGAGTCAATATATCCAGTGGTCGATATGGACAACGACTGGGTATCAGCAATGCAAAAACAAGACGAAACACTCAAAGATATCATCGAAGTTCTCAACGGAAAATCAGCATCAAACGAATGTCAGATTAAAGATGACTACGTATTGCAAGGTCACCGATTGCTTCGCAAAGTCAACGGAAACAAAAGACTAGTAGTACTACGAGGCGTCAAATGGCGTATAGTAAGAGCATGTCATGATAAAGCAGGTCACTTCGGACTGGACAAGACATGCGAGCGTGTATCGAAAGACTTCTGGTTTGCACGGATGCGATCATATGTAAAATCCTATATTGCAGCATGTCCAGAATGCTGTATGAATAAAGTTACAGGCGGTAAAAAGGAAGCGCAGTTACATGTAAGCGAAGTTGTACCGATACCCTTCAGATGCGTGCATATAGACCATCTAGGGCCATTCGTACGAAGTAAACGAGGTAATTATTATATACTCGTAATTGTATGTGCTTTTACCAAGTATGTAATACTACGAGCATTACGCAACACGAAAACGACACCAGTGCTTACGACGCTACGAGAATATGTAAATGTATATGGAAGCCCCAGGCATATCGTTTCCGACAGGGGCACGGCCTTCACGTCAAAGGAGTTCCAGAACTTCATTCAAAGATACGAGATACGGCATGTTTAAGTGGCAGTGCGCACGCCCCGTGCCAACGGCCAGGCCGAGCGTGTAAATAAGACCATTTTAGCATCACTTAAATGCAGCATCACAAACGATAAAGATTGGGACGAGGCACTACCGCAACTTCAATGGTGTCTAAACTCTCAAAGCAATGCAACAACTAGGCAGAGCCCGAATAGTTTAGTTTTCAACTTTAAACTACGCGACGTAACAGTAAACCGCTTGATTCAAGTTGTGCAAGATGACGATGAGGAGAACAAGGTTCAACACGAAGACTTCCGAATGAATCTAGCAGCCGAACGAATAACCGCAGAAAGGGCTAAATGGAAGCAGAGGTTCGATGCGAAGCATCAAACACCAAGGAAGTACAATGAAGGAGATCTGGTGGTAATTGACTACGTACCTCCACCCACTGGTACCTCCCATGAGCTTGAACCATCATACAAAGGGCCATATATCGTAACGAAGGTTTTACCCAACGACCGCTACGTCGTAGAAGATCTACCAGATGTGCCTAAGCAGCGGAAGCGTTATGCAGGGGTATTTACGAACGACAACATGAAACCATGGGTAAACCATAGTCTTGTAGATGACGACTATGAAACCGCGATACCAGATTATGGTGAGCAAAACACTACTGAAGAAGACGATAGCGAAAAATCGTCCAGGAGAGACGATCAATCAGGAGTGGCCGAGCTGTCAACGATAGATGGCAAGCCTACGAAATGAGCAACAGGTGGCAAGACGAGGGATGTAAGACGCGCAACTTTGGTTTTTGGAACTTTACGTTTAATATTCTTTGAATTATATACTAAATTAAACATTCTAATATTCCTAATTAAATATAAATATACTCGGTTAATAAACGGTGTTTTATTTTGATCGATACCTCACATATAGATGATACAATGTATTAAAATTAGTGGACTCCCTGGTCGGGTACCAGTGGAAGTATATATGTATTTATCAAATTTTACTGATACTCGGAGTTAATGCGTTGGTTCAGCTGCTGCGCGCAGAGGACCTCCCAATGTTGGAACGGTGGTTGAGCTGCGCGCCGAAGATGGCGAAAAATATATAGAAACGTGGAGCTGCGTGCCGAAAATACCAAAAACGTGTACAAACGTCCGCCGATGTTTATTGCTCGAAAATCGCGGTCGAAAAAGAGGCGGCCTCTTCCAGGACGAAGGTTTTTGCTCGTTGGGCTGTGAAGAGTTATGGTGGGTTGATGTACGGCATGTATTGGTGTGTGTGTGTGGGTGTAGAGTGCTGCTTCCTATCGATGAGTGTTGTCTCCCAGTGTGGTGAGTGTGCCAGTGTTGCTTTGTGAGTGGTGTGCTGTGTGGTGTAGTGGTGTATGAGGGCGGAAAACTTAACTCATTTAGCCATCCCGGCCCCCCTAGGCGAATGGTCAGCCTAGCAATCGCTGGAGTTGTTGCAATGTTGCCACAACGCACATTAGGTCAAATGAGCGTTTTTTCTGTGCAAAATTAATAACGATTACAAAATTATGCTATTCAAACCAAAACCTGTAAGGATTTCAGAAGCAGGAGTAACTGTATTATAAAAAGTGGAAATTAACCCTCTAACGACCAAAATTTAAAATTACTCCTTTTGCAGCCAGTAATGAAAACAATACATTGTTTCATTTATTAATTTTATTTGTACTGAAACAATTAATTAATCACATAAATCTAATTCATTATGTAAATTTAAATTAAAAAGTTCCTCCTCAGTTTCATTAATTTCATCATCTTGGTTGTTAAGTTGAAAATCTTCTATGGGTTCGCTGCAACATAATAGTTCAATGACTTCAGGAGGAAGTGTGATACGTTTCCTCTTTTGAATGCGTTTACTTAAAAAAATGTGGAAATTAATGGATCTGATGTATCGATAGCCCTATTAAATATGTCTACATAATAGGTTATTGGTGCGGTTGTTTCTACGAGCGTGATCTATCGGCTTTGTATATTTGATGTCGCGATTCAGCAGCTTGTTCTCCAAAAAACCCCATGGGAAGTGCAGTATTTTCTATTATTTCTCTTGAATGTATTAGTACTTTATGGACTGTAGAAGTCATTGGCAGCCAGGAATATAGCTCCTGAAAAAGTTTTGCTGTTTGAAAGCAATATATTTCAAATTTGCTTGCATTGATTTCAAACTCGCAGGATAGACAAATCAAAATTATTTTGAAACGAAATATAAGGTCTTCGTCAACATCAGTTATTTTAGAAAAAATAGTGTGTTCAGTAAAAGCTCGACGAGCAGTGTTCCCATTTGTGGAACCGGAGCCTCCTACTCTGGGCATATCTACGCGAAGTTCAAGCTTTTTCCAAAAATCGTTTTGAATGTCTACTTTTCTTTTTAAGACAGGTAACTTATCTTTTCCTCGTATCTGCCACTTTTGTATTTTGCATTTATAGCCCAAATGTAATAGAAATTCAAAAAATCTAATCCAACAATGAAGGGGGCTAATTCCAAATTTTAAGGTTTCCTCTTTTGCATGAAATACTTCACTTTTGTAACCACACGTGTTCATAAAGTCCTTAGGTGTAGCACCACAAATGGAACAAGCCTGGTTTGATCTAGTCCCAGTTATAATGTTTAAAACTTTTCTATCAATTAGTGTTAAAATTAATTTAAAGGATACTTCCACAGATTTTCCATCACCAATTGATATTGTTAGGGTTTTCAAGGCATTAATCTCATTTTTTAATTCCAGGTGCTCCTTTAAATCCACTTCTTTTGTCTCTTTTATGTACTCCAGTTTAATGGGACGGCAAAATCTTACAGACTACGGTGTTCGGTTGTTCCAAATTGGTTTACCCGATGAGAGCAGTAACCTTAAGGGAATGACTGTTGTAGCCACTAAAGAGCTATCGCTGGCTCATTAAATGTTTGTTTAAATTGAGTTTGACCAGTGCTACTATCAAATCCGTAGCTTAATATCAATTCAGAGCTTACAACATTTGTCTTTTCCGCTTCCATTACAGCTTGAAACACTTCTCTTTGCATATTAACAATTTTTTCAGCCGTATGTTGTAAAATATTTCGCAACAGAACTTTGGCTAGGGTCTCACTTGCTTCTATACCCTCAGGTCGACATTTTAATTTTGCGGCTGCAATTTTGCTATAATGAGGATATATGTCACTGTTCCTTTTTTGCTTCCATCACGTATTGCATTATACTGCTCTTTTGAAAAATTATGCTCAAGAAGGAAAGCTAAAGCCTCATCCGCTGAATAAGGAATTGGCTTTTTGGGATCTTCGTTAACAAATTTCCGCATTTTTGATGGCCTTGTTGGACTTTCCATGCTTTCTTTCAGGACTGCAGCCAGATCAGTATCACCTTGTGTACGAGCCGATGTTGCTGCTGCACGAACTAGAAGATTAGTATCAGCTTTTTCAGCTGATAGGTCTGCGGCTTCTTTTCTTTTTCCGAAATCTGATTTGGCGCTGAATAGCAGACGTGGACGTCCAAGAGTGGTAGGTGGTGCTTTTTTATAAATGTCATATAACACAAAATTTGTTTCAGTACTAAGCCACGCTTTATTTTGTTTTTTAAAGGTATTTATGTTTCTGTGAGATTTTTTCCACTTTGTTGCCAATTTTACGCAAAAAAAATGTAAAATTTGCGATATATGTTTCTCAATTTCATCCGAAAGTATATTAACTTCAATTTTGCCAACTACATATTTTAAAACAGCATCAAACTTTCCTTTTTTTCTGCATTCTTTTCGCCATATATCAAACAAATCAGCTTTTTTTATGCAGAGGTTTCCTAAACAAAAATAGATAATACTCGTTAAACGCAAAGAATAGCAGTTTAAACAAAATGCAAATAAGTCATTATTTATTACTTTATTAATGTTATCAATTTGAAAGGGGTCAAATGGGGTCAACATTTTTAAAGGCTTACAGAAGTCAAAGTTTTAGATAAATTCTACAGTTTTAAGGTTATGTAGACTAATGAATTATTATCAAGTATAGCTACATACATATAAGCCGATGTTATTTAAATACATATATTCTTACTTGTAGCTTTATTTTCCATTTTCCACTAATGAATTATTATCAACACAATTCGATAAACACACTCTTAAAGATGACCAACCACTACTGAACTTGCAATCACATTTGCCGGTTTGCGAGTGGCAGGTGGCCGACCGACCTCACGTCTTGGGGTGCGGTGGAGCAGCGTGTAATGCTACCTGCCACACTTTTGGCACAAATCCCCAGAGTCACAGTCCTCAGTCGCGTGCGTATGTGCCAGACAATTGTTGCAATGCCCATGCGCCTGTGCTACCTGCTGCCGCTGGATGGGTGACATGCCCTGAAGAGCCCACAGTGTTGCAGTCGATGGGGGCGGCGACAAAGGGGGCATCGTATGCGATGCGGCTCAGGTGCTCGTGAGCCATTACGAGCTGCAGTTGACGGTGCGGTTGGGGTGATTGTACGGGGCGCCGCTTTTGGGACAACCCCAGGACGGGGCACACTGATGGCCGATCGCAGTGTTGGCGTTGGAGTTGACATGTTTTCTAAATCCATGTTTGCCTGTATGGAGAAAAAGTCGTGTTTAGTTGCAACTCATTTCTATATATTATGAAATTGTGCGATTTGTAACCAACTTTATGTGGTTTGTCAGAGTTTACTAATCTACCCATTATTTTTTAGTATCTTTCTGATTTAACATATGTGCGATTGATTTCGGTATTAGTTATTAACGGATGTTTCAATTTCTGCGTGTCAGTATTATTGTACGGATTATTCATTACGCGCATTTTCGCTATTATCTGCGGTTGGTAGGAAGCACAGTTTAACGAGCGGTCTGGTCAGCGTACCGTTTTGAGTACGGAGATCAACTACTCGGACATGACCGTCGGAGCCGTGATGAAGCTTCTCTATGTGACCAAGCCGCCATTCTGTAGGGGGGAGACAATCGTCGTGTATTAGGACAAAATCTTCAAGCTTTGGCGCCTTTTCGGGAGTCTTCCAGCGGTACCTTTTGTCATGGTCCTTTATATACTCCTCCTCCATCGGGAGACCTTAGCATGGACGCCTTTATTTGAAAAGGCCCAGCAAAAGCGACACCTGTGATAGTGAAGGGCGGAGCAAAGTTGCAGCATTCCGGTGGAAGTGCTGCTATAATCTGCGTTCGCATCTTTTGCTTATGCATAGTGCATATCTTGCACGAAAAAATGCATTTCTTTATTGTTGGCTTGAGTCTTGGGATATAAAACTCTTGGCGGACTATTTGTTGCATGAGACGGTGTTCTGCGTTTAATATAATTGAGGTATTGTGTGGCAAGTTGGGATCTCTCTGGTATAACAATGGGATGAATTGACAAGCCGACCATTTGCACGAAGTAGACCGTTCGTATCTATGAATGGACTTAGCACTAGGAGTAAGCTCTTTTTATCAATCGGCTTCGATTGTCTCAGTACTGATATCTCTTGGCTGAAGTAGCGCTCTTTAGTAGATGCGATAAGAGCGACCTTTGCTTTTTGTAAGTCTAGGTGCGTCACTGTATCGGCTTGGGGATATACTGTGCGTATTCCCTTAATTCTAAGTTTGAGTCGCTCTATGAAATTGAGCATGTAAGCGATTACCCTGAGGGCTTGGGGGTAAGATGAAAATCTCTCAAGGATGTCAGTATCATCCAATGTAGTGTGAAAGAAGTCGATCTTTCGAATTTCTGGGGCAATAATGTTGCGCATGGGCGATTGTGGCCAAGAATCGGAAGATTCTGTTAACCATCGGGGCCATTCCACCAGAGGGTGGTGGTGGCAAGGTGCAAAGGTTTACACCCTCTTGTACCTAGATCAGCAGGATTGTCAGCACTGGCTACGTGTCGCCAAGTGGCTGCTCCCACTAGGTCAAGAATTTGAGACGTTCGATTGGAAATATACGTCTTCCATGCATGTGGTGGTTTTTCCAACCAGGCTAGTACAATTTCGGAATCGGACCACATATATAGTTTGCATTTTGTCATGTTTAAGTGCATTTGCACCATGGCTACTAATTTGGAAAGTAGTAGTGCGCCACATAACTCAAGTCGTGGGAGACTTAAATGTTTTTAAAGGTGCCACCTTTGCTTCTGCGACTAATAAGTGGCTTGTGGTCGTAGTGTCGCTTTGCGTGCGCACATAGATAGTAGCGCAGTATGCCTTTTCAGAGGCGTCACAGACGCCATGTAATTCGACTTCGTGATCGGGGGAGTAATTTACCCATTGCGGAATTTGAATCTGAAAAATATCATTCAGATTATTTGAGAACTGGGACCATTTTTCAAAGCGAAGAGGTTTCACTTGTTCGTCCCAGTCGGTTCCATCTAGCCATAATTCTTGTATTAAGATATTCGCTTGGACCATAATTGGCGAAAGCCATCCTGCGGGGTCGAAAAGTTTTGCCACAGAGGAGAGAATTTGGCGTTTTGTAATGGCGGATAATGCGGATATGGACCCCGTCGTGTGGTCCGATTTCGCATTCCATTGGATGCCCAGAGTTATTTTGGTACTTCTCTTTTCGAATATGAGGAAATTAGTGTCCAACAAATTTTCTTTTGGTATGTTTTATAATATATTTGGGTGATTTGCCGTAATCTTTTTTAATGGAAACCCTGCGGATTTGAGGGCTTGGATTACCTGCGATAATGATTCGTATGCTTGTGGAAGACAGTGACTTCCAGACAGAATATCGTCTACATACGTTTGTGTTTTTAACACCTGGGTTGCCAGAAGAAATTCGGACTTGGTGTTCTCAGCCAATTCATGAAGTGTTCGAATGGCTAAGTATGGGGCACAGAGGTCACTGTTTTTAGCTTGAAGTCGCGTATTGGACTATTGGGGGATTTTCGGAAAATAATTCGCTGAAAATATTGATTGCCTTTATGTACGACTATTTGTCTATACATTTTTTCGACGCCCCCGTTGTATACGTATTTGAATATACGCCAGTTTAGAATAAGCAGCATTAAATCAGGTTGGAGCGTGGGTCCCGTAAACAGGATATCGTTTAGGGAATTCCCCGAGCTAGTGGATCTTGAGGCGTTTAAGACAACTCTTACTTCAGTTGTTTTTTGTCTGGCTTTACTACTGCATGATGTTACAAGTAAAATGAGTAGTATTTGCCATTGATGATTTTTTCGCACGGGCATACTTCCTCGATGTGATCTAAATGGAGGTATTCTTCCAACACACCATCATATCCTGGTTTAAGCTCACCTTTTTTAAATAGGTTTTCTTCCATACTTTGAAACTGCTGTATTGCAGAAGTGCGAGAGTGACCTAACGCGATTGTGTTTGGAAATTGTTGTTTTAGTGGTAGTCGTACGACATACCGACCATTATATGATCCAGTAGTTGTGGCTTTGTAAAAGTCTTCACAATACTGATCTTCGGGGGTTGTGATTGAAATGGGGGGGAGTTCTTCTATCTCCCAAGGACTCTGAATTGTGAATTGAGGTACTCGTTTGAGATTTCCTCAACTTGAGTTGTTATTGTTGTGACTGGTTCCGTAGCTAGTCCACTTAGGATCCAACCGAAAATAGTCTTTTGTGCCAAAAGTGTGTTCGAAATTTTCTCAATACCTTCGAGTATTATTTGTGGTATGAGATCACTGCCTAATAGAAGGTCTATTTGAGCGGGGGTGTTGCAGTTGGGATCTGCTAACTTAAGGTGTGAAACCTTTTCCTAATGCTTGCTATTTATATGATAGCTTTGTAACATATTGGTTAATTTCGGTAAGACTTTAGCTTCTGCTTGTATTCTTATATCCGCTTGGGGGAAAATAGGGTAATGGGGCAGATTTTATTAGAGTTTTGAACTACTCTTCCGCCCATTCCCGTAATTTCAAAGTTTGCTTGTCTTGTTGGCAGATTTAGCCTATTTTGTGCCCTAGACGCTATGAAAGATCGTTGTGATCCTTGGTCTATTAGGGCTTCGAGCTTAAACAGCTCTCCTCGATGTTCGATGGAGACGACTGCTGTGGGTAGTAGTACCCTACTTTAATTTTCGCTGTGTAGCGTTTGAGTTATTAATGCCTTTGAGCAGCAAGGTGCTTCTTGGCAATTTTGTGAATTTGGCACTTCGGGATGTTGTTGCAACTAAACCCGTGGCTCTTCTGATATTTGCGCGGTTTGGGGGTAGGCTGGAATAATTATTTACATGAAGCATCGAATGGTGTCGTTTATGACAATAGACGCAGTTAAATTTGCTTTCGCACTCTTTGAGTGTATGCGCATGTGACAGACAGTTTGTACAAAGTCTTTTTGATTTCACGAAATTGTTGGGGTCGATAATATTCAATTTTTTGAATCTCTCGCAAGATTTGAGCGTATGCCCTCCTGTACATAGTTCGCAAGATCTATATTTATTCTGTTCAGATGAGAACGATTGCGTTTTAAAGAAGCTTCCATTCAAATTGTTGTTGCTATTGGCTTGGGGCTTGTGAAAGCTTCTATAAAGGTCGTGTTGATTACTTTTTGATTTAGTTATTTTTTTATCTACCCTTTCTGCGATTTCGTACTGGGTAGTGAGAAAATCTTTCATTTGTTGCCACGTTGGGCACTTTTTCCGTGATGAGAGCGATTGCTCCCACAATAATAACGACTTTTCTAGTAATGCTGCTGTGCATATATTTACCAGTATAGGATCCCAGTTGTCTGTGGGAATGTTTTGTGTCGATAAAATCGACAAACAATTGGAAACAGTGGATTGAAGTTTGATAAATTCTTCTCTGGTTTCCTTTTGAATTTTTGGCAAGTTCATTAAGATTGTTATCTGCTTATCGACCAATATTCGTTCATTCTCGTATCTTGATTTTAAAGCTTCCCAAGCCATATTAAAATTGTTGTCATTTAATGCGAACTGTTTTACTATGACGCCAGCTTGACCTTTCGTTTTGTATCGGAGGTGATACAATTTTTGTGCATTAGATAATTTTTGGTGGTTTATGTAAACGGCTGTGAATATGTCCCGGAAGGACGGCCATTGTTCATAACCCCCATGAAAATTTTCTGTGTTATGTACATGCGGGCACCTTGAGGTGGATACCTGAACTTGCCTCTTGTCTTTGTACTTGTGGCATCTCTACTCGCGGAAATGGAGCAAGTGCAATTGCTTTAATTAGTTCCAATTGATCAGTAATCATTGCTTTCGTTTCTTCAAATTGGTCTAGGCAATTTTCATATTTGGCGTAAGCCGAGGATTTGAAATTTTCTGGTAGATCTGAGTCATCAGATTCTACTATAAGAAGCTTGGAGACGGATCCAAAAATTGTCCAGATTTTCTTTTTTGATTTCTAATGCCGATTCAGAATTATCTTGAATCGAGTGCAGTATTTTATAAAACTGTCACTCTCTGCAATGAATTTACTGTATATAATGTCTTTCCCCTTTTTTGTTTCGTAACACCTTGCTTTGAGCGTGTAGCTTCTGCAGGTGTACATGGACTTCTTTCGACCGAAATCATTTTTGGAACTTTCAGTAGTTGAGAAGATTTAGATTCTTTGGACTTAGCTCTTCCTTACTTGTTTGTAAATATAATTGATAAAATTGTAAAATGTTTTTTTTATTTTATTTTGTTGATCGGATTAAATTAAATAACGCGTTTCGTTTTAATTAATCTGGAAAAAAGTATACAAGTATTACCGAATTTATTTATTATTATTTTATTGTTAATATATGCAGGAGGATGGAGTCATATGTAGAAGTTCACGCATGTGAGGAAAGTTTTCTGATCGCCATTCACTTGGGAGTGGCCAGAAACCATTCTTTTACATATGACTCAAGCGAAACATCCCCTCCGCAGGGTTGTGCGCTGGGTTTGGGACCCGCCACGTAAAAAATTCTACCAATGAAAATTAGCAAACAGCCTAGGATGAGAGACCCCCCTTTTGATGACGACCATGGCAAACGAAATAAAGGTGGGAAGGTGCCGCTGCTCAGCTGGTTGATGTCCTCGTAAAAATAAAAGCTGACATCACCGCCGTCCAAGAAATGCGATGGACGGGACAAGGACAGAGAAGAGTAGGTCCTTGTGACATTTACTACAGTGGCCATATAAAGGAGCGCAAGTTTGGTGTAGGATTCGTGGTGGGAGAGAGACTCCGTCGCCGAGTACTATCATTCACTCCGGTGAATGAACGTCTAGCCACAATCCGCATCAAAGCGAGGTTCTTCAACATATCGCTGATTTGCGCCCACGCCCCGACGGAACAGAAGGACGATGTGACCAAAGATGCCTTTTATGAGTGCTTGGAGCGCACTTATGAGGGCTGCCCCCGCCACGATGTCAAAATCGTGCTAGGCGACTTCAACGCCAGGGTGGGCAAAGAAGGTATCTTTGGCACTACGGTCGGTAAATTCAGCCTCACACGAGGAAACATCCCCAAATGGGTTGAGGCTGATCGACTTCTGCCGGGGCCCGAAATATGGTTATCTGTAGTACTAGATTCCAGCATAAGAAGATTCATCAAGCTACCTGGCTGTCTCCGGATCGAAAAACTACCAACCAGATCGATCATGTTGTGATAGATGGAAGACACGCCTCCAGTGTTTTAGATGTGCGTGCGCTCCGAGGTCCTAACATCGACTCGGACCACTATCTTGCTGCAGCTAAGATTCGCACTCCCCTCTGTGCAGCAAAAAACGCACGCCAACAAACACAAGGAAGGTTCGACGTCGAGAAGCTGCAATCACAACAGACAGTCGAACGATTTTCTACTCGGCTTGCACTCCTGCTCTCTGAGAGCACTCGTCAACAACTCGGTATAAGGGAACTGTGGGACGGCATTTCGAACTCCTTACGTACGGCTGCAACCGAATCCATTGGTTTTCGGAAAGTGCAAAAAAACAGCTGGTACGACGAGGAGTGCCGTGTCGCAGCGGAGAGAAAACAGGCTGCCCACCTCGCAACGTTACGATCGACCACTACACGTGCGAAATGGGATAGATACCGAAAGTTGAAGAGGGAAGCGAGACGCATATGTAGACAGAAGAAGAAAGAGGCCGAAATGTGTGAGTACGAAGAGCTTGACAAGCTGGCCGACAGGGGTAATGCTCGAAAATTCTACGAAAAAATGCGGCGGGTTACAGAAGGTTTCAAGACCGGAGGATACTCTTGTAGAACCCCCAAAGGTGAGCTAGTCACTGATGCCAAGAGCATAGTTAAATTATGGAGGGAACACATCTCCAGCCTGCTGAATGGCAGTGAACGCACAACACCAAGAGAAGGAGAACCCGATTCCCCAATCGATGACGATGGAGCAGACGTTCCATTACCCGACCAGGAAGAAGTTCGAATAGCAATTGCCCGCCTGAAGAACAACAAAGCGGCAGGGGCCGACGGATTGCCGGCCGAGCTATTCAAACACGGCGGCGAAGAACTGATAGGGAGCATGCATCAGCTTCTTTGTAAAATATGGTCGAACGAAAGCATGCCCAACGATTGGAATTTAAGTGTGCCATGCCCAATCCATAAAAAAGGAGACCCCACAATCTGCGCCAACTACCGTGGGATTAGCCTCCTCAACATCGCATATAAGGTTCTATCAACAAACTGATTGGACCTTGTCAGTGTGGCTTCAGACCTGGAAAATCAATAACCGACCAGATATTCACCATGCGCCAAATCTTGGAAAAGACCCGTGAAAGGAGAATCGACACACACCACCTCTTCGTCGATTTCAAAGCTGCTTTCGACAGCACGAAAAGGAGCTGCCTTTATGCCACGATGTCTGAATTTGGTATCCCCGCAAAACTAATACGGCTGTGTACGCTGACGTTGAGCAAAACCAAAAGCTCCGTCAGAATCGGGAAGGACCTCTCCGAGCCGTTCGATACCAAACGAGGTTTCAGACAAGGCGATTCCCTATCGTGCGACTTTTTCAACCTGCTTCTGGAGAAAATAGTTCGAGCCGCAGAACTAAATAGAGAAGGTACCATCTTCTATAAGAGTGTACAACTGCTGGCGTATGCCGATGATATTGATATCATCGGCCTTAACACCCGCGCCGTTAGTTCTGCTTTCTCCAGACTGGACAAAGAAGCAAAACAAATGGGTCTAGCAGTGAACGAGGGCAAGATGAAATATCTCCTGTCATCAAACAAACAGTCGTCCCGCTCGCGACTTGGCACTCACGTCACTGTTGACAGTCAAAACTATGAAGTTGTAGATAGTAATTTCGTCTATCTTGGAACCAGCGTAAACACCACCAACAATGTCGGCCTAGAAATCCAACGCAGGATAAATCTTGCCAACAGGTGCTACTTCGGACTGAGTAGGCAATTGAGAAGCAAAGTCTTCTCTCGACAAACAAAAACCAAACTCTATAAGTCACTCATAATTCCCGTCCTGCTTTATGGTGCAGAGTCTTGGACGATGTCAACAACGGATGAGTCGACGTTGCGAGTTTTCGAGAGAAAAGTTCTACGAAAGATTTATGGTCCTTTGCGCCTCGGCCACGGCGAATACCGCATTCGATGGAACGATGAGCTGTACGAGATATACGACGACATCGAAAAAGTTCAGCGAATTAAAAGACAGCGGCTACGCTGGCTAGGTCATGTTGTCCGGATGGACAAAAAAAATCCAGCTCTGAAAGTATTCGACGCAGTACCCGCCGGGGAAAGCAGAGGAAGAGGAAGACCTCCACTCCGTTGGAAGGACCAAGTGGAGAAGGAGCTGGCTTCGCTTGGAATATCCAATTGGCGCCACGTAGCGAAAAGAAGAAACGACTGGCGCGAGTTACGTCAGAGACTCCACCCATTGTATCAGTACAATCCACTGCAAGCTACTTTAAATACGAAATTTGATATTCCGTTCAATTAGCTTATTTAATGTATAAAATTATTATTAAGCAATATATCGCAAAACGACCACAGTAGTTGTTATTTTTTATTTACATTTGCTTTGTCGCAACTTTGTCGAAATTGATATCGCATTCTATTGCTTATTGTTCTTTGCCACAACAATGTTACAAATCAACATATATTGTAACATTGTTGCTGCCATTATTTTATTGATTACAAACAAATTAAAAGTGGTTGAACTCCGAAATTATTTTGATGTTTACGTTAAAATTTATGAATGAGTGAGCTAAGCAAAATCTTTGTATAAAAGCCATGTATTTCAATTTTATATTATTATTCAATAAAGTAATAATCAAGAAACCATAACTCAAGTTTCTTTACTGGCGCAGTCGGTCGCGAAATAATTCTTAAGAATTATTGAAAACGAATCGTTTATCATTTTTTTAAAAAAAGTGATATTTCAAACAAAAACTCAATATAATTTACAAAACTATATACCCACTATATAAAAAAATGACATTTATGGTGAAGTGAAAGTAAAAGATTCATAAACTTTTTAATATTTATATATTCTATGTAGAAGGAAAAGTGATATTGATGAAAAAACAGTTATAATTAAAACAGAAAAGTTTCTTCACCTATAATAATCACTGAAATTAAGCGAAAAAAAAATTCAAATACCATGGAGTATCAACCAACAGTACAAGAACTATTGAAGGATGCTCAAAAAATAAATGAGTTCAGAGGCGATGGAGCGATCTCATTATCGTCATTCATCAGAGAGGTAGACACACTTTTGCCCCTTGTACAGGATCAGAACGCAAGGAACTATATCTTCGCAAGGGTAATTGTTAACAAAATCCAAGGACCAGCTTTAGACGTAATGAGGTCATGGGAGCAAATTAAACAAACGCTGGTTGCAAATTTTGGAATTAAAGAGTCTTATCATTCTCTATACCAGAAGGTATTTTCGGTAAGAAATTATAATCTTAGACAATATTTTATCACATTAAGAGATATTTTATCAAAACTTAATGAAAAATATGAATATGACCAAAATAAACCAATAGAGTTTAAGCCACAAAATAATGAAAAAGTTGTGTTAAGGGCTTTTTTAAGCAATATAGAAGCAAACTTAGCATCGGTAATGTTAAATAAAAATGCAAAAAGTATCAGCGAAGCATTCTCTATTTTGGAAGCTGAGGGATTAATTCGCGAAAATATTCAGAATTCTAGTATGACATCGCAAAGATATTCTAGGCAACATCTACAGCAAGCTCAAAAATTTTCTAGTTCTAATAATAGGCAAATCCAACAACGACAAAATTATCCTCAAAAGCAGGAAAATTATGCAAAAAATTCAGGACAAACACGGAATTTCGGGCAGTCTTTTAGACAAAATAATAATAATAATTTGTATGGTCAAAATACAGTTCGAGCAAGTGTTCGTACGAATCAATCATATTCCCGTACAGAACCAATGGACACCAATTACAATGAGGAAGTAAATTTTCACTTGGAGTCAGGTCGGAAAATTTACCCATATTATTGCTAACAATTAACAATGAAATAATTAAATGTCTAATCGACACAGGTTCATCGATTTTACTTATGAATAGTAATAAGTTGAAGTCATGTAACCGAATAATATTAAAACACCCAATTAAACTTAAGTCGATACGAAACGAAATAATAGCGGAAAAGGAAATAATCACAAACCTACCTCAAGAATTTAACCAGGATGCGGACATGGTTTGGAAATTAGCTAAATTTGATAATAAAAAATTTGATGCAATTATAGGCCAGAATTTATTAAAACCATTGGGAGCTATAATAAATATAGAAAACAATACTGTTATAATAAATAATAGAACAATTAATATTTATCCAAATAATGAGAACGATAGCCATAAATTTGAGTGTTATGAGCTTAATCGGGAGGAAATTGAAAAATTACTACAAAATCTAAATAAAGAAGAATATAAAGCCATTTCTAGCCTAATAAAAGAATATAATTGTTTATTTTATCAGGAAGGACAGGAATTAACAACAACTGAAAGTATACAACATGAAATATTAACCAAAACAAATAATCCAGTGTATTCCAAGATTTATAGTTACCCACAGATTCATGAGAAGGAAATCGTTAAACAAATTCAAGATATGTTAAAATTAGGCATCATTACAGAAAGTCGTTCTCCATCCATCCCTTTGTGGATAGTTCAAAAAAAATAAAGAAAATATTTTAGATAAATTGGGAAGGTCACAATACTTTTCTACAATTGATTTGGCTAAAGGATTCCATCAAATCCTTGTGAAAAAGGAAGACCGGCCAAAAACAGCTTTTTCTACACCATTCGGTCATTACGAATTCGTACGAATGCCTTTTGGTTTAAAGAATGCACCGGCAACTTTCCAAAGAATGATGAATTTTGTCCTAAAGGATTTCATCAATAAAATATGTGTCGTTTATATGGACGATATTCTCAAATCTTTAGCACATCTTTGCAGGAACATATTGATAATTTACATAAAATTTTCAATGTTCTGAAAAAAAAACATAATTTAAAAATCCAATTAGATAAATGCAATTTTTGTTGTAAGCAAACAAATTTTTTGGGACATATACTTACACCCTCAAGGTGTTAAAGTAAACCCCGAAAAAATTAAAAGCATTGTGGAACTTAAGTTACCGAAAACACAAAAGCAAATTAAAGCATTTTTAGGAGTTACCGGTTATTACAGGAAATTTGTAAAAGATTATGCCAAAGTTGCACAACCTAAGGCCTCATATTTGAAAAAAGATATGAAAGTTAGTACGAAAGATATTAATTATGTAAATTCATTTGAAAAATTGAAACGATTATTGACAGAAGCACCAATTTTGAAGTATCCCGATTTTAGTAAGCGATTTAAATTAATAACTGATGCAAGTAATTTTGCAGTCGGAGCAGTACTACAACAGGATAATCACCCTGTGTGTTATGCCAGCAGAACTTTAAATGATCATGAGAAAAATTACTCTACAACGGAAAAAGAACTTTTAGCCATTGTATGGGCCGTGAATTATTTTCGCCCATATCTATATGGTGTACAATTTGACTTACAAACTGACCACCAACCACTTAAATGACTTCATGCAAAAACACAATGTAATGGTGTGAACCAAAGATTACAAAGATGGATGTCAAAGTTAGGAGAATATAATATGAGCATTCAATATATCCAAGGTAAAAATAATAAAGTGGCCGATTTTTTGAGCCCCATAAATTCAGATATTAATGAAATAAATGCAATTGAGAATCAAGAAATTATTGAAAACAATTTTAAGGAATCTTTGGATAATAATATAGATGAAAATGATATTGGTACCATACGTTCACAACATGATAACTTTAATGATCTTATACCCATACTCGAAACTGTGGTTAACCGTTTTAAAACCCAAGTTATTTTTACGAACTCAAAGAAAACTGAATTCGAAACAAAATTTGGCAATAAGGTGATATATATAACTCTAAAAGATTTGGAAAATGAATTAGTGCCAGATATTTTGAGACGACATATTAAATCGGGTAAAGTAGGAATCTACTCAGATCTGAATGACCATGACTATAATCGGTTACAAATGAAAATCTTAGAATCTTATAGTCAAAGAGAAAATGTAAAATTTGTTAAATGTAGTTTTCGAGCAAAGGATATGGTTAGTGAAGATGAAACTCTAAAGCAAATACATACTTATCATAAATATGAAACAGGTCACAATGGAATTAATGGGTGTTATGATGAGATTAAAAAATTAATTTACTTTCCAAAATTGAAAGTTATTATTCAAAAATATATTAATAATTGTGACACATGTAATAGGGCAAAATATGAAAGAAATCCATTAAAACCAAAATTTCAATTGACCGAAACACCAAAAGAAGTAAATGAAATAATACACATTGATATTTATATTGATAAAAAGCATAGTTTTCTCACAGCTATAGATAGATTTTCAAAACATGTAATTGCTTTCAACCTAGAAGATAGAAATAGCATTACAATTATTGAAAAGTTAAGACAATATATTGCGATAAGAGGTAAACCTAAACTTATGATTTTGGATAATGAGTTTAATTTAGTAAATGTGAAAAATTTTTTGAGAGAAAAAGAAATAGATATTCATTTTACTAAACCTAACAGTCATACGGGGAATGCTGATATAGAAAGATTACACAGCACAATCAGCGAAAAAGTAAGAATTTTAGAAATAGAAAATTCTCAAATGTCCATACAGGAAAAAGTATTTCAAGCTATAGAATGGTGTAATAACTCTATCCATTCTATTACAAAAGCACGACCGATAGATGTAATGGAAGGAAAAGAAGATAAAAACAAAATCTACAATAGAATGTTAGAGGCAAAACTTCATAGAATTCAGAAATTAAACGAAAATAGGGAAGTTTTTATTAATAATAAGGAGGAGGGATATGTAAAGAATTATAAAGCAGTTAGGCACAAATACCAACCCAGATACAAAAAAATGAAACTTGATAATATACATCCAATAAATATTAAGAGAATAACGAAATTTGCAGATCAACTTGATATTAGTGATATTGGCAATATTGGTCATCCCGACGACGAACAGTCTGATGAACGTTGAAAAAATTGGAAGTCAATCTGGATACTTTGAATTTACGGTCGAAAATATCGATTTTGTAGAAGACTATGATACTATACTACATATAATTAACCCTCAAGAAATATTAACTATTATTAACGAACTACAACTAAATATAAAAGGGTCAGGACTTGAGGCAGATTCTAAACCACTAGAAATGCAACTGGAAATCATACGGAAAAAGGCAAAAACATTAATACCACATAGATATAAAAGAGGTCTAATTAATTTCATAGGCACAGCGGAGAAATGGATATTTGGAACAATGGCCAAATTAACATAAATTCCCATTTCAATGAATCTTTCTCTAAATTAAGAAATATTATTTTACATGATAGGGAAATTATAGCAAAAGAATTAAATGGTATTAAAAAAGATATGAGTGAAATTAAATTAAAAATTCTGCAAGATAACGTGGAACATATTCAAGATAATATTGCAGCTTCCAGAATAGGAATACTTCATAGTAACATTCTAACAAATGGAGAAATTGATCAATACAATATAGATATAAATAAATTAGAAAATATAAAAATGGGAACACTAATTACAAGTAATGAAAACATCATATTTGTTGTAAGAATCCCAAGACATACAATAAAATTACCGATTACTATGATTATGCCCTTAAAAAACAGCAAGAATAGAGAATTAATGTTTGAACCATTGAAAGTCGTAAAGTATAAAAATAATACTTTACTTAATGAAGAAAATAAAGATTTACGAAAACTTGTGCCAATGAAAAATTGTTTATATAAAAATAATTGTATATATATATTTAACAATGTAACAGATGTAATTGAAATTAATGATGGTATATTATTGTCAAAAAATTTTAAAAACAACCAGATAAGCAATACATGTAATACAAACATATTTAATCTAACTGGAAATTACCTAATATCCTTTATTAATTGTTCAATTGAAATAGAAAATAGAGTATGGAAAAATTATAATAACATTTTCAAACAAACTATACAAAATATCTATGATGTTAAAGACATAGAGAATCAAAATGAAAAATTAATGTTCGATGATATTTTATTATCAAAATTTGAAAACATTGAACAAATTAACGAATTAAACTTTATCAGGAAACAACACTACATATATTTATCAACATTTTTTATATTTTTAATAATTATAATTGTACTTATTGTCTCACTCATTCACAGTAAAAGAAACCAAAGCATTAATATTACAAATACAAATTCTTCGACTCAGGAGAGTCTTAAAACAAAGGGGGGAGAAGTTACGTCAGAGACTCCACCCATTGTATCAGTACAATCCACTGCAAGCTGTTTTAAATACGAAATTTGATATTCCGTTCAATTAGCTTCTTTAATGTATAAAATGATTATTAAGCAATATATCGCAAAACGACCACAGTAGTTGTTATTTTTTACTTACATTTGCTTTGTCGCAACTTTGTCGAAATTGATATCGCATTCTATTGCTTATTGTTCTTTGCCACAACAATGTTACAAATCAACATATGTTGTAACATTGTTGCTGCCATTATTTTATTGATTACAAACAAATTAAAAGTGGTTGAACTCCGAAATTATTTTGATGTTTACGTTAAAATTTATGAATGAGTGAGCTAAGCTAAATCTTTGTATAAAAGCCATGTATTTCAATTTTATATTATTATTCAATAAAGTAATAATCAAGAAACCATAACTCAAGTTTCTTTACTCGCGCTGTTGTTAACTCGGCTATAATCGCGTAAGCGGTGTCTACGCCAATTAAGAAGAAGATATGCAATATTTATTTTATTAATTTGTTTTGTGTTTGTATGTCTTATAGGGTATACTTATAGACGAAACCGTTTGTATGTACTTGCAACTGAGTGCTCGTATAAGAGATCAGTGCTTTTTGTACATATGTATATACGCAATTCTGCTTGTTGTGCTTATCAATGAACAAGGGGTTTTGCCGAAAATATGCCAATTTGGACTTTGAACATGTAATTTAAATTTTTCGTAATATTTAATTATTATTTTGTTTAAATACTAGCTGTTACCCTGTGCGTTTAGCAACACTTAAATCGATTAAAACTCTTAAGGATTTTTACTTTGAGTTTTATTTATTGTTGTAAAACTGTTTCTTATTTATAAAACATTTATAAAACATGTTGGTATACAACATTTTTGGTTTTTCCACCTGGCGCGTAAATGAATAACACCTTGCTGTTCCCACTTTCGAGCATGCGACGAACAATTGGCCGTGGGAGAAGCACGGTTCTTCCAAATTGACGCCGCACACTTCAAACGTTTGGCCTTGCGATTTGTTGATGGTCATCGCAAAGGCAAGACGTACTGGGAACTGCAAGCGCTTAAATTCAAACGGCATGTCCGTTGGAATCATGGGAATGCGTGGTAAGAGTACAACTTCACCTGCTGCCTTGCCATTTAGTATTGTTGCTTCAATCAAATTTGGCCACAATTTTTGACTGAAAGTCTTGTGCCATTACACAAAGTCGGTGGCTTCAGATTTCGTAGAAGTATAATGGGTGAACCGACTTTCAGGACCAAACGATGCGAAGGAAGACCGGGGGATCCAAAGAATTCAAGAATTCAGTTGGATAATTGACTACTTCATCTTGATTTAAAACGCTATCAATCGATGTATATGTTGTAGCTTCTCCTGGCAGTTCTTCTTGAATGGCAAAATTGATTTCGTGGACGTGTACATTTTTCGGTGCCAATATTGCGCGTTCACTTAAATAATCGTGGCGTTGATAGTTTTGAACAATATTCGGAAATACACTTTCAATCAATTCTTCTTTCGATTGTAAAAGTGTACAAAAGTTGTTCGGCAATGTGATCAAACCGGTTTCATCGATTCTATTTTGCCTTCGCCAATGTCCAACAACTGCTTTGAAAACGCCGCTGCGGATCGATCATTTTGCAATTGGACTCGCATGTTGATGGTAAGAGTCAGCCTTTGAACATGTCTCCACAAAACTGACGATTTTAAACATGCGTTTATTTCCTCGGCAGTAGTTGATCGAGGAATGACTGACAAAGTTTGCCGAAAATCGCCGGATAATAAGACTAATGCTCCGCCAAAAAGTTGTTGCTTTTGGCGTAAATCTTGCATTGTTCTATTGAATGCTTCTAATGACTTTTTGTTAGCCATTGGGCACTCATCCTGTAGAACTATTCCAGCTCCTCGCAAAACTTTTGCCATTGTTGAATTCCTCGATATGTTGCACGTTGGTGTTTCAACGACTTGGATGTTCAACGGTAATTTCAACGCAGAATGTGCTGTTCGGCCGCCATCAAGTAGAGTAGCAGCGATGCCTGACGAAGCAATTGCCAGCGCAATTTTCTGCTGTGACCGTATAGTAGCAAGAATCAAAGAGATCAGAAACGTTTTCCCTGTACCACCGGGCGCATTCAGAAAGTAGAATTCACCGGCGTTATTGTCAACCGCTCGTATAATCTTATCATAAGCATTTTTCTGCTGAATATTCAATTTGGTAATGTTAGCTTGTATGAAAGCACGCAATTCATTGCAATCGTATTGTTGTTCACGTTGGAGCTCATGGTCAAGCATATCAATCGCTGAACGATTGGGCGCAGTTATGCCAAGTTGCGCTAATGCCTTATTCGCAATTGTAAGGCACAGATCTTCAACCAATATCAAAGCATCATTATACATTTGTAATGTATATAGCAAGTCTGCGTCCGATGCTCGATTACGCGCCAAAATTAATAAGTCCTCGGTCATGCAGTCTTTGTACTTATTCCACAGTTCTTGCGGATTTGTCGGAAGGCATGTAGATATTATTATGGCGAATAGTACGCGTATTTGTTTTGGATGAAATGTGAGTGATGCGTCATGAAGTGCGGTGTCCCAATGCATATCATCTTCTAACAAATGCAATCGCGGACATGCTTCACGATACGCCGCACACAACTGACCGTTTCAAATCATTAAATGATCTTGGTCCCCGCACGTTGACTAATAGCAGAGGCAAATAGAAACATTCGGCGTTGTTCGGATGGATGGTGTAAATGCGTCTTATGGCATCGGTTTTACGGACATTTGGATAACCGTCAACACGCTCCCCTTGCTTTCGTCGTTGAAATGTTTTCGATGATGGATTCCAAGTGAAATATTGTGGTATTTCGGAATATAGCAATGTTCTTGCAAATTCATCGTTTTCACACAACTCGAAAAAGGTAGTTAGTGTTTTCCCCTGTGGTCGTGCTAGAGTATGCATATTTGAAGTACATAAATAAAAATTGAAAAATTAACCTAAAACTACATCTTAAACTATGTATTTTACCCACACACGCATATGCAATAAGACCCACCAACAGTGTATTTGCAAACCGCATGGAAGCACTTATCAATAACAATTTCATGAGGTTTTGTATAGGCGGGATGTATCCTTTTTTTTTTTGGTTTTTGCAAAACGTGCAATGATACACACATTAAATTTCTTATGTGCACCCTCCAAACAGACCCCAATCACCCCTGAAAATTTCATTGAAATCGGGCAAGCCGTCTAGGAGGAGTATGCGAACAGGAAGTTTTGCCACTTAATTTTATATAGATGTAAATATATTGGAATACTTTATACTTTTTCTACCGAACCGTTTAATAAGTACATAATATTTTGAGGTACGATAGAGGAACGATAGAGCATAAGCGTACGTGTCAAGTTAGTTTGCACAATTGTGCTAAGAAATGCCGACCACTGACTTAGATGCTCTCCAACGAATGAGTATATTAAGTATTTTAAATATGTCAGTGGTCGGCATTTCTTAGCACAATTGTGCAAACTAACTTCACACGTACGCTTACGCTCTATCGTTCAGTCGTTGTCGAGCCAGCAACGAACTAACATCACGCAGGACTATACGGCAAAACCAAATATACCCTGCGGGAAATATTTTACGATTATAAATGCCTTTGGTGTCATGCAATGCCTTTTATGTTCCAAGTTTTTTAAATATAATAGGGAATATATCCTTAAAAGACATTTTGTTAATTTTCATTATACTATTAATTATTTAGATTAGATGCTTAATTTTAATTCCAATTTCTCGCTGGGCTACTTCTTTTTCGTGCTCACCAACACAGTGACAGATCCTCTCATGCCGACCACTGAAATATATACACTTGTATGTATGTAGCCAGTAAAGAAGAAGCTGTATGTAGATGAGCACAAAATCCAGTAGTACAATTGCTCTCAACGGATGAGCATATGTACATATATATACGTATAATAACTAGTAAGGAAGGGCTAAGTTCGGGTGTCACCGAACATTTTATACTCTCGCATGATAAAGTGATAATCGAGATTTCATTATCCGTCATTTACATATTTTTCAAATACCGTATTTGTGTAAAGTTTTATTCCGCTATCATCATTGGTTCCTAATGTATATATTATACAGAGAAGGCATCAGATGGAATTCAAAATAGCGTTATTTGGAAGAAGGCGTGGTTGTTAACCGATTTCACCCATATTTCGTACATGTCATCAGGGTATTAAGAAAATATATATATATACGTATAATAACTAGTAAGGAAGGGCTAAGTTCGGGTGTCACCGAACATTTTATACTCTCGCATGATAAAGTGATAATCGAGATTTCATTATCCGTCATTTACATATTTTTCAAATACCGTATTTGTGTAAAGTTTTATTCCGCTATCATCATTGGTTCCTAATGTATATATTATACAGAGAAGGCATCAGATGGAATTCGAAATAGCGTTATTTTGGAAGAAGGCGTGGTTGTTAACCGATTTCACCCATATTTCGTACATGTCATCAGGGTATTAAGAAAATATTACATACCGAATTTCGTTGAAATCGGTCTAGTAGTTTCTGAGATATGGTTTTTTGTCCATAAGTGGGCGACGTCACGCCCATTTTCAATTTTAAAAAAAAGCCTGGCTGCAGCTTCCTTCTGCTATTTCTTCCATAAAATTTAGTGCTTCTGACGTTTTTTTGTTAGTCGGTTAACGCACTTTTAGTGATTTTCAACATAACCTTTGTATGGGAGGTGGGCGTGGTTATTATCCGATTTCTTCCATTTTTGAACTGTATATGGAAATGCCTGAAGGAAACGACTCTGTAGAGTTCTTTTGACATAGCTATAGTAGTTTCCGAGATATGTACAAAAAAATTAGTAGCGGGCGGAGCCACTCCCACTTTTCCAAAAAAATTACGTCCAAATATGCACTCCCTAATGCGATCCTTTGTGCCAAATTTCACTTTAATATTTTTATTTATGGGTTAGTTATGACACTTTATAGGTTTTCGGTTTTCGCCATTTTGTGGGCGTGGCAGTGAGCCGATTTTGCCCATCTTCGAACTTAACTTCTTATGGAGCCAAGAAATACGTGTACCAAGTTTCTTAATGATATCTAAATTTTTGCTCAAGTTACAGCTTGCACGGACGGACGGACGGACGGACGGACAGACGGACGGACAGACGGATGGACAGGCGGACGGAAAAACGGACGGACGGACAGACAGACATCCGGATTTGAACTCTACTCATCACCCTGATCACTTTGGTATATAGGGTATATCTAACTCTTTTAGTTTTAGGACTTACAAACAACCGTTATGTGAACAAAACTATAATACTCTCGGTGTTGCGAGAGTATAAAAAGTTAAAATGTATATATTTGTATGTATGTCTATGAGCAAATATTCCGGTAGGGCACTTGCTCTCAACGGCTGAGTATATATGTATATGTATATGTACATATATACGTATGATAAAATTTTAAGTATAATAAAGCGTATATATGTATATTGAATTAGTGCACATATGTAAATATGTAATTTTCGATTTGGTTTTCTTGACCTTTTCTCGATTTTTTTTCTATGTACTTTTTTTTTTTGTTTTTGCATTTACTTTTTACTTATTTAAAGCAATCTTGCTTATTGCTTGATTAAGCATAAGGGGTATCGCCAGACACTTGTGCAAGTAAAATACTTAAATTTTAATTTTTTTTTGGAGATATTTTGTGTTTTGATACACGAAGGTAAGCAGTAAATGACAACTAAAATATTTATATATTTCGATATATATATATATATATATATACGGTATATAAATATATATATATTTATATATATATATATGTTGTCAGTTATACCCAACTGTTTTCTTGCAGTATTTCCGTTTTTACCAAAAGTTACTTATAACTGTTTGATAACCGGTATTGTTTTTTTTTTGCAAAACCAATGAATAAAGTGAGAATAACTTGATAAGTTATTCTATGTAAGTTAAATGAATTTGTCACAAAATTTTCTTCGTAATAATGTATAGTACATATATGCAGAAATTGAAAAATGAAATACTAAAAGGAATCGATACGACTCACTTTGATATCCCTCATGGGATTTTGGGGATTAGTGTTGGCCAAAGTGTGGGTCGGAAGGTTTTTGTCACTGTAATCCTGGCCTGGGATGGTTCGGTGGGTTCCTTGCTTGCTGGCTTGGTGTTATGAGTGTTTTTATTCCGCGACCGCTATATATTAATATGTATTTTTTGTTTTTATTTCTTTGTTTTTTATTTCTTAGTTAGGTGGTTTTGTTTTCTTTTTTTCCGCACCCTTTTTTTTTTGGTTTTTCTGGTAACTGCTTATTTTTTACACCGCACGGTGATGTATATATGTATGTGTATTCTTATTTGATTTTAATTTCTTTGTTTTTTTGTTTTTTGTCACTACCCAAACTTTGTTTTTGCGGGCACATGGATTGGTAAGTATGTATGCACTTTTAAGACTTATACTTTTTTTCAATGCTAAGTACTTGCACACAAATTGTTGATCATATGCGTAGTTTTATTCCTTGAAACAACAAAAAAAATACATTCGCTTCACGCGAATTCATAACGGCACTTTTTGTGGCGTCAATTTCTGTGCGGTTTTTTCATATTGTGTGATTTTGTGTCTTTAGTCATTATTTTGCTGTTGATGAGCTATTATCTCTCAGTTGTTATTTTTAAAATTTTGTGTTGTGTGAGATAAGACCAAAGCAGCGTTGTCCACGGCCTATGCGCACAATAGCGCACGGACAGTGCCAGACACCTCACACCAACATGTTGCGACAAGTGTCTGTGAAAGCACGATTGTGCTACTGTATTCAACTTTGTAGGCAAGCAAAGAAGAATTTTGCGATCAGTTGACGCTAGAATAACCAACACAAGCATAACGTGCACACAGTCACGTTGGCCAACACTGGAATAAAGAGATCAATTTTACAAAAAAAAAAACCATTTGAAAAACCTATTCCTATTTGAGGTATGTGCCTTTTATAAGATGTGTACCCGCTTAGGTACAATGGCAAAATGTGTAGGTGAAATAAAAAATTGTATCTTTTGGTTAGGATGGCTATTTCCACTTCGTGTTTTTATGGAAAGAGATACTTATAAACAACTTTCACAGGCTTTAGCTGACATCGCGGATGATGATGAGGCAGATGACGTCGATATCGTTATGATTCCTCCTGATGTCGATGTCAATACTGACGAAGAGGAAGGTGATGAAGATAACATAAATGAAATAAACTTGCCTGGCGACGTTGCTGGATTCGTTGAATTGACAATGGATTCGACTACTATATATATAGAAAATAAGATGAAAATGAAAATGGATTTGGATGGTGGAAGTCCCGTTGAGGTATTTGAGACACTGTTTGATAAAGATGTTGTACAACTGATCATAGAACAAACTCATTTGTATGCTTCTCAAAAAAATTCGCATAAATTTATATTCGACGAAGATGGTCTTAAAGGCTTTTTAGGCATTTTATTTTACTCTGGTTACCATTCAATACCAAGAGAATCCTATGTACTGGCAATTGGATGAAGACACGTTATCACCTCTTGTAAGCAATAACATTTCTAAAAACAGATTTTTGGAAATGAAACGCCACATTCATTTTACAAACAATAATTAAATTGAGAAGTCTGATGAAATGGCAAAAACTCGCCCACTGTCGAATCTATTATGCGAAAAGTTTCAAAGGGGGGGTTTCATGCGCGAAAAGCCTTCAATTGACGAGGCAATGGTAAAATATTTTGGCCATCATTCAGCGAAACAATTCATCAAAGGAAAGCCCGTAATATTCGGATTTAAAAATTGGATGATCACAAGTAGCTGTGGGTACTTGTACCAATTTGATACTTACTGTGGTGCTAAAAATGTTGATAGTGATACAAGACATCTTCCCCTTGGATCTCGAGTTGTGTTCGATCTAATAAAAACCATAAATAACCCAAGCGATCATATTTATTATCTATTTTGACAATTTTTTCACAAGTCGTGAACTTTTACGTATGTTGCGTGAGAAAAACTTCAAAGCCGTAGGAACAACGAGAGAAAATAGAACTAAAAAATGTCCTTTGAATCCAAAAAAATATTTCCAAAAACAAGCAAGAGGATATTTCGCGATCAAATACGACCACAATAATACAATATGTTTGTCAAGTGGAATGACAATAATGTCGTAACTATGGGAACTAATTTTGATACGGTTGAACCGTTGAAATACGTAAAGCGTTGGTCAAAACTGGAACAAAAAAAGATAAGTATACCTCAGCCAAATTTACTTTCAAATTACAACCACGGTATGGGCGGTGTTGATCTACATGATCAGGCCGTAAATGTATGTATACAAAATTGGGATTCGAGGCAAAAAATGGTGGTGGCCGCTGTTTACTTCGATGATGTGCTCCACAATGGTAAACGCTTGAAAGAAAGACAAAGACGTGAATAATAGTACCAAAGATTTGCTTGAGTTTCAACGTGACATAACGCGATACTACCTACGACACTACACATTGAAAAGATAGCTCCAAGTGTTTCTACAGCTGGAGGAGCACATTTTCCAAAGAGAATCCTCAAGCCTCTTAGATGCAGAGTCTGCCATACACGAATCAGGTGGATTTGCGAGCTATGTGGTACTGCTTTGTGCGTGGAACGCGACTGTTTTAAAATAGCCCACTCATAAATATTTTATACACTTTTGACTATTGTGCGTACAGCAAAATTTTCGTATATGTAAGTAAAAACAAAAAACAATTTTTTTGTACATCTCTGCGATGGTATAAATCAATAAAAAACTGAAAATTTTAAATAAACTTATTTTTTGACTCCTTGGTTGTAAATTGGTTAATACCCACTGCTTTTAGGACGCAATATATATATGTAAGTATTTTTTGTTCACTTCAAGATAACAATTTTATTGGAAGATACGGAAAGGATATAATAAAAATCTCCCTGGTCGGATACCAGTGGAGGCGTGACAATGTATATAACAATGGATTACGTATAGATGTATAGATGATACAATGTATTAAAATTAGTGGACTCCCTGGTCGGGTACCAGTGGAAGTAAATATGTATTCATCAAATTATACTGAAGCACACTCGGAGTTAATGCGTTGGTTCAGCTGCTGCGCGCAGAGGATCTCCCAATGTTGGAACGGTGGTTGAACTGCGCGCCGAAGATGACGAAAAATATATAGAAACGTGGAGCTGCGTGCCGAAAATACCAAAAACGTGTACAAACGTCCGCCGATGTTTATTGCTCGAAAATCGCGGTCGAAAAAGAGGCGGCCTCTTCCAGGACGAAGGTTTTTGCTCGTTGGGCTGTGAAGAGTTATGGTGGGTTGATGTACGGCGTGTATTGGTGTGTGTGTGTGGGTGTAGAGTGCTGCTTCCAATCGATGAGTGTTGTCTCCCAGTGTGGTGAGTGTGCCAGTGTTGCTTTGTGAGTGGTGTGCTGTGTGGTGTATGAGGGCGGGAAACTTATTTCATTTAGCCACACTTTATATTAAATAGGGATAAAATAACTTTCGGGAATGCTAAATAAATTAGTGAAATGTTAGGGATATAAAAGTTAAAAATATATGTGTAAAATTCATTACAAATCGGAGAAACACGCATTATAAATAGTTGAATTTTTGAGCTTTAAATGCAATTATCTCAAACACCATACGTAAGCGGCTATATATATATATATATTCTTGATCTGGAGGACCTCCTCTTTCTTATATACCCATTTTAACACCGAAATCGGGGGATGCTATTCTAAATCCCAGCCAATCTAGTCCAAACACATTGGGCCATTCTATCACGAATAATGGCATTCGTCCACAGCCTAGCGCTTACGAGCCCAGACGAATTTGAATTGACAACCGTTGTTTTGCGACGTTTCAACGATTTTTAGCGATGCTGAATTTTTGACGTAGATTTTTGCCAAACGCTTAGATCAAGCAACGCTTTTTGCAATGGTACCGGGAAAAAAGAAAAACAACAACAGCAAACTGGTGTGGACCGAAAGGACGATACACCACATTGAAACTTATAAAAACCAGCTCGCGAATTGTGCTATGCAAGCACATCCATGACCAAGTTAATGACGAGGAATCAAACTCGTAATTAAATTATATAATTTTCCATTATCTTAAATTAAGACTTTTTGTGCCTTCTAGGTCAAAAAAGCTGTTTGTGACACACAATCTATCACATCCTGGGATGCGTGACACTGCTAAGCTAATGGTTGAACGTTTTGTGTGGCCGCGAATTCTACACCGCAGTAAATTGTCTGTTAAAAATTGAGCTGAGTGCCAATGCAGCAAATTTATCCGCAATAAAAGTTTTTTGGTGGTATTGAGGTGTTTACTACTTATCACGGCAGTATTTTCTGTTACGACGACAGCAGTGATAATAAGCCAAACCAACAATGGCTACAACGGAAAATTTTGGATTGCGAGTTGTGAAATCATTGCTTCATAAATTTGAAACAAATCATGCCAATCTTCAAGAGTTTTCAATAATTTATTTTACAAGTTGCGATCTTTTAGTGGATTTACGAAAGCTGGGATATTGCGCAACAGGAACGTGAGAATTGCACAAGAAAATATCCTTTGAGGAGTGTGAAACATATAAAAAAAGAGAGTAGAGTAGACTGGCTTTTGTGAAAAAAAAATGTTCTTGTTTCATATTATATATTTCCTTTATAATGCCAAAATAATGAATTTAAATTATAACCATTCGCCGTTTATGTTTGGCCACTAATAAGTTAGGTGTCGTCGGAAACATGAAAAACTACAATTTTAATTATTATTTAACCAGCACATTATTTTATTTTATAAACTAAACATGACAGGAATTTAAAAAAAAAATGTAATAATATTAAAAGTAAGTGATCCAGTTTCAATCGAAGCTTTTTGGAGATCTATCCGAAAAGATAGAACATCGATAGTTGATACTTTGAGCTACACATTGCATATTTTTAAGGGACTTTTTGTTTTGTTAGAGTGCTTCACAAACTGTTGATTAATTTGTCATATTTTATATATTATTTGGCGTTTTGTGCTTACAAATTACAGACACACAAACATACACTTAAAGCTTATAAAAGCGTTAAAAAATTAGTTTTATTAAATAACAATTTTTTTTTTTCTGATTTTAGGAAATCACCAGTTAATCGTTTTTAGGACAAACCCGTCAGATATTTTTAATATTATATCAGAACAAAAAAATGCATTGACGTTTTCGTCAAGGCATTGCGGCTACTTTACTAGATTATGGGGGAAGGACGAAAGTGCATTCATAATAAACCAGTCCACTAGGCTGCACATTAAGTTGGGCTTCAGTATGAAATGATGGAGCCATGTTTATTTTGTCAAAAACCGACGCAAAAAATGCTATATATTCCATAGCAGCCGAAACCCGTTTGGTAATTATGTAATAACTGGAAAAGTATTTGTCGGATTTACTTGAAGTTTTCAGAGAATATCTCTAAGATATTAGACCTTATTGAAAATGCAAAGAGGAAATATATTTATTGAAAATTTTGCAACCCCTAATCCCTTAATAGTTGTCAAAGGTCATGAAGGATTTCCTAAAGTACATACGAAATATGTGAATAGATCAAGTGCGTTCGAATAGTAACTCTTAATGCGATGAAAAATGAAAATCCTACATTTTAATAGACGTCTTGACCTATCACCTTCACTCTTATCAATTTGCCGAAAATTTTCCTGGTTTCAAATGTAGTTCAAAAGTAACTTTCTTTGAACAAATATTGTCGAAGAGTTTTAAAATAAATTTCAATTGCAAATATAATGATCGCAATTTCTCAATCGCTTTGGAACATTTGACCTACAATTAGTCAACAATTATAAAAACAGAATAAATTTCTCTGCAATCCTACTCAAACTTCGATGTCTTCTTTGAAGATAATATCCGGAATTAGGTATATTAAGATTGATACGAAGTACAACCAGAAGGAATCGTCAGAGAGTAGGGCTCAAAAATTTTACGGCGGCACTGTGGCAAATTTTCTTTACATAATTTATTTAACTAAAATATAAAATAAAAAATTATTAAAGTTGCTTAATTTATTTCATTTGTATATAATATAAATATAAAAGTCATAGGTGCATGTTTTTCTATTCTAATGATTGCGAGTGTTCCGTTGAATTACAAACAAATTTCTTATAAACTTTTGGATTCTTATTTAATAATGAACAGCTTCAAAGTTTCACATACCAGCTATTGTGAACACTATAAAAAACAAGAAAAAATGTTAACTTCGGTTGCACCGAAGCTATTATACCCTTCACAGGTGCATTTTTTTTAGTAACTATGTGTCCAGTTTGTATGGAAGCTATGTGAAATCCGATCTGAACAATTTTTTCGGAGATTATGTTATTAACTTAAGCAGTATTCCATATCAAATTTCGTGAAGATACCACTTCAAATGCGAAAGTTTTCCATACAAGCCCTTGATTCCGATCGTTCGGTTTGGACGGCAACTATATGCTATAGTGAGCCGGTCGGAACAATTTCTTCCAAAATTACATTATTTCTATGAACAATAACTCATACCAAATTTCGTGAAGATACTTATATCGTCAAATGAGGAAGTTTTCCATGCAAGCATTTGATTTCGATCATTCAGTTTGTATGGCAGCTATATGCTATAGTAAGCCGATCTGAACAATTTCTTCGATTACACTATGATCTTAAGAAACAATCTGTGTCAACTTTTGTCAAGATTCATTGTCAAATGTTAAAGTTTTCCATACAAGAACTTGATTCCGATCGTTCAGTTCGTATATCAGCAATATGTTATAGCGTTCCCATATCGGCAGTTCCGACAAACGAGCAGCTTCTTGCAGAGAAAATGACGTTTACAAAATTTCAAAACTATATCTTAAAAACTGAGGGACTAGTTCATATATATACAGACAGACAGACGGACATCGCTAAATGGACTCAGCCGGACATACTGATCATTTATACATGTATATACTTTATAGGGTCTCCGACGCTTCCTTCTGGGTGTTACAAACTTCGTGACAAACTTAATATACCCTGTTCAGGGTATAATTAGAAATTTCATTAACTCACGGTAAATTGACGGTTATGGATGCAACAGATTTATGCACCGAAATAGAAACTAAATATTGACAGAAAAATTTATCACAAAACTTCACTTAAAGAAACCTACCTGAGCTATATAATGTGTCAAGATATACTTCTTGTCGGTGGTAGGCAGGTCGCGGATAGCGGAACGGCCTGTAGTAGCAGGTTAGTTGCGAAATAAGTCATGACGAATAAGCAAAAATCCAGGGGCCGCGGACTCACAATGAGCGGCTTCCTGGTCAGCGTCTGTTCACCATGTCAGGTACGGCTGTTAAAAGTTTTTGACGGATGTCAGTAAAGCGGAGAACATGCCTCAGGGAACTGGGGTAGGTGCATAGCCACCGAGAATTGTTTATTTCGGCCCGCCCCCTACACACGATGCGCTGGTACAATAGAAAGAATGGAATTTTACATGAGAAAAACAACATAAACGACAGCAGAAGTAACAGCAACAGTAGCAGTAACATCTATGCTACTATACTGGACAATGAAACGGGAAACCCTAAAGATCCGAATAATACCAAAGTGCCAGGAACGGACTCGCAAAGGACACCAGTAAAGGAAATAGATCCATTTAAGCGGTCCTCGCGACTTAGTAAATCTCCAACAAAGACGCTAAGAGTAGAAAAACCAACGCGAACAAGATCGTCGCCACCAGCACTAACACGCGAAGAAAAACAGGCGAAAAGGCAGACTCCTCCAAAAAAGAATAAAACCACCCATGGAGAGGAACCAAAGAAGGTTAAAAATAACGAGGAAAAAGTAGATACGTTAACCTCAATTAAGAAAGGAAAGATATCGGAAAAACAACACTGACCTAGGCCTGATGCGATAGTGATAGCGCCAACCGATAACATGACATAGAGCGATATTTTAAGGGCTGTTAAAAAAGAAGATGAGCTGCAGAAACTGGGTGAAAGTGTACCGGACTAGAAAGACCGCCAAAGGTGCAGGCCAAAACCAAAGCGGTGCTAACAACGAGTAGGGAAAAGCTAGAGACAACTACGCTCAACATTGTTGGATACAATATCCCAACGCAATTTTCGTTGAAATACCTGGGTGTAATTATAGACGCGAGGCTAAATTATCGGACCCACATCGCAAAAGCCTGTGAGAAAGAAGCAAAGGTGACGGCTACATTAATTAGAATCATGGCCAACAAAGGTGGACCTAGTCAGAAAAGACGCGCTCTTTTGGCAAAAGTTAGTCAGTCAGTACTAATGTACGCCGCACCCATATGAATATAAGCATTGCTGCACAAAACATATGTACGCGAACACAGCAAAAGCAGTAGTTCGGTTAAGCACAATCAAGGTAGCTTGCGCTTTCCGGACTGTGCCACACGAAGCGGCAGGAATTATTTCAGGTATCATGCCTCCAGATATTATGGCGATGGAGCTAAAATGAATTTATGACAAAGCGAAAAACAAGGGCAGACGACTAAATAAACAACAGAAAGAGCAAGAAAGACAAGCCAGCCTTAATGAATGGCAGAAACGATGGGGCGAAACATCAAAAGGTAGATGGACACACACGTTGATCAAAACCGTGCAAGTGTGGGTAGAAAGAAATCACGGAGAAACTGACTATTACTTAACGCAGTCCCTGACTGGCTGCTTCAGAGAGTATTTACACATATACAAGGTGCGATCCAAAGTAAACAGGACTTTTTGAATCCAGAGCCCTCTGGTGGCGCCATCTATATGTCGACTGGTGCGTTAGAATCTGCTATCTCTATTGATTATCTAGTGAATCATTTCATGACACTTTATCAAATGGAAGTGAATTTATTGCGTTTTAAGTGTCAGTATGTTTGTGTTATCGGCGCGAAAATGAGCTTCGAACAAAAAGCCAACATTAGATTGTGTTTTAAAATTGGTAAAACAAGTTTATGGCGATGATTGCATATCCTGTAGCAGAGTGCACGAGTGGTTTCAACGTTTCCAAAGCGGTCGTGAGGACATAAATGACGATCAACATGTGGGCTAATCATAATCCGTGATCACCGGAAATTCCATCGGATCTGTGCGTGAATTCATCAAAAATAAGCCGAAATTATCATTGAAAGTCATGGAAGGTCTCCAAAGAATGGATTTATCGGGCTTACGAAAGGTGTGCACGGTTTGTTCCGCCCAAATTGACTGACGACCAAAAATTGCTCAGAATCGAGGTTTATTTGACCAAAAATCACATTTTAACCATTAAGGGGTTATATACAGTTAGGAGGTCGAAAAAAAGGCATTTTTCAAGAATTTGTTCTAAGAAAACTATTTCGTTTATTGATTTGAAACTTGGCAGGTATATTATGACAACCTTAAACTATATTTATATATTTTTTATTGCCAAAAATAATGATCGAGAACGTTGATATCGCCAATTTTGCAGAGGTCCGCAAAAAAAAGGCCTCTTGCGGTGAGCACGATATCTCTGGACTGGATCATCTAAAATGCAAAAACCAAATAAATTTCATTAATATAATAAATAATCTAGTGATTGATCGAAGGAATTAGCAAAAAAAAATTTTTGACAAAATGGCGGCTACTCAAAGCAAAAGGTTCGATTTTCGACCAAAATTCGGGTCTATAATTGTTTATAAAAATAAGAAATTTTCATCGGATGTGGAAATCCTTCGATTAATTACTAAAAAATATAGCTAAGAAGCTTGTGTAAAAATTTCAGACTGATCGGTTGAGCCGTTTCTGAGAAATCTTGCTCACCGATTTTGAAAACACCGTTTCGAGAAAAAACGAGTTTAAAGTTTTGAAAGCACTTTACATGTAGTCGGCGCGCCATCACTAATGTGTCTATAACTTCGAAAATATTCGTCGGATCGACTTGAAATTTTGTACGTGCATACTCAGATATATATATATTAAGAAAACGCAAAAAAAAAATCGATTTTTTGAAAATCCTAACTGTATATAACCCCTTAACCTCTCCCCGTATTCATCTGATATGGCACCGTGCTATTTCTTCCTTTTCGGAAAAATGCATTTGCCCATTAAAGGAAAGCGTTAAGCAGACGTAGAAGCCATTCAAAAGATTTGCACCGGCATACTGGCGGTCATACCGGCCAACGAGCTAAAACACTCATTCGACATGCTTTTGGACCGTGCAAAAAGCTGTATTGAAGCAGAAGCAGACTATTTTGAATAAAATAAATTGATATTGCCAAAGAAACCATTTGTTCTGTTTTTTTAAGTCCTTTTTACTTTGGAACGCACCTTGTATGGACATGACGATGGGTTTGACTTCTCTTCGCTGCTTTTTGTGTAAACGGGAATGAGAACACGTGGCACATTTTCTTTCTGTGGTCTGTTATAAAGATGAAAGAGAGGAGCTAGATAAACTTATTTCAGAGCGGCTGACCCCTGAAAATATTGTACCAAACATGCAGCAGCAGGTGTGGGATTTTGTTAGAGAATGGAGCGCGACAGCCCTAATAAAGCCTAGAAGGAAGAAATGGCAGAGAAAGAGGAAAACGGGTGATCAACGTAGAGTTGGAACGAGAGCCAACCGGCTAAAGCTTATCCTCGCGAAAAACTGCCTGGCGGCGGTCCCGCAAGGAAAAATAAAAAGCTAGAGGAGAGGGAGTTAGAGTTTAGTACGTTGGCGTCTTACACCGCAGGTTCCGCACTTCGTAAGAATGGCGACACATGCGCGAGTAATGTAAGTGAATGCATGCCGTTTGAAACAGGACAGTGTCCTTCGAAGATTACCCCTCCGGCAACAAGCAAAAAAAAAACCAGACCGTCTCCTAAATACTCGTTTAATTGTCCAGATGATAAATTTATCAAAATCTGATCTTTGAGTATGATGTGGCCTTCCGGAATTTTTTTGTTTCCTTGTCTGAAAAGGCCGATGGAAGGCAAGCATTTTGAGACCACAGATGGGAACCAAGCAGCATGCACCTCAGCTCTCAAGGCTATTCCGGAGAATAATTTCCGCTGCAGTTGGTCCAATAAATTTTTTTAATCGACTCAGTCCTATACTTTCCAGACAAACCCTGTACACTAACCTTTGAGTTATGAGTGGTTTTTGCTTATTAAAATTAATGTTTTAATTTTCAAAAGTTATAAATTTTGTTTGTGGCAAAATAGGCTTAGAAGATCCGCAGAATTTGGCCTTTGCCTAGGGCGGTAAATTGTTTCGGGCCAAAGCATTAAATTTTGACGTTACAACAAAATAGGTTTAGAAAGAACCACAGAATATGGCAGTCGGAGACCCTAGGTAGGTAGGCTGTCTCCCGACGCACTTAGACCTTTAGGGGACTCATTGTGTTACTACCAGAACTAAAGTCTTCTGACTCTAATGTCTACTCTTTGAACCATCCCGTGCTTCTAATGAAGTGCATGAGTATGAAAAGTTTAATTTCTGCATGCAACCTCCGAGACGTCGTCAAGAAACCTTCGACCGATAGTTGCGATCCTTTTTTTATGTAGACTCTAATTTCTACTCTTTGAACCATCCCGTGCTTCTAATGAAGTGCATGAGTATGAAAAGTTTCATTTCTGCATGCAACCTCCGAGACGTCGTCAGGAAACCTTCGACCGATAGTTGCGACCCTTTTTTTATGTAGTCTCCTCTTCTTCTACCTCCTGACAGCTCCTGTAATAGTCGTTATAAGACGATCCTAGTCTACTGACATGTCTGCCTATTGGACAGTGTTCTGTTAGAACTCCTACTACAGTTCTTATATCATTGTGTTTACAAATTAATAGTCGGCATGTGCGGCCCATATTCCTTTCGTGCCATGCTTCCCTATCAAGGATTGATTTTACAGAGACTTAGCTAAGTTCATAACATATTTGACGATTAGATATCTGTAGGTAGCCAGAGGCATAAATTCCCACTTTTCCGGAGTCTAATTGAAGGGTGGTGCTGTGCTGGCTAGTTCATCTGGTTCACAGTTCCCGGGGATATCACTATGTCCTGGAATCCATTGCAGGTTTATCATGAAATAGACCAACGGATTGTCTCAATGTCTTAGACGAGTCCGTAAGAAATTTTTGTGACGCCTTGTCTGTTGTCAGAACAAGAAGGCTTCTAGGCATTTTAACGATTTTGGCATCAAGTTCTGTAGAAAGTGGCTGGCTTGCCGTTGCTCTGCCAGCTTAACTGATACAAATACTGGCTGCTCTTGGTAAGTTTTTCATATGTCTTTCTTTTCCATTATTGGTCACCATGCCAATGTACCGAAAGCTATAATTGGTCTTACAACTTCCGTATGTATAGTGCCAGTGAGCTTCCCTAAACGTTAATCCCTCTGTTAATCACCATTCTTATACACGTGTGTAGCTAATTTCTTTACCCTTCGCCGAACCGAGCGCACTCATATCGTCATTTGAAGAAGCAAGATGGCTTAGCGGCGTAAAATCTTAAAATGCAACGAGGAACCGACCCTAACATGGGTAAGGGGAGCGGTCAGATGGGTGAAGTCGAAAAGGATCTCGGCATAGAAAAGATCATGGCTACGCATCCTGGACATTTCTGGAGCGTGCAACAACGTCTCTACGGAATCTACAACCTTGTATTATGAACAGACCTTTGACCTCTTGACGGATATGAACAGAATGGAACGACTCTAAAATTACCAAAGAAGCAAAGGTATTCCTCTAGATGGGGTGCTATCTTCGCTTTTATAGATACTACTGGTGAGTAAACTGCTATGGAACCTGGAAGGCAAAACACTTAAGATGGTGGCTTTTTTTTATAGTAGGGGGAAGCAACGAAAGCCGAAGTGCGGAACTTTAAACTTAACCTACTCCTAACTCAAGACTATCCCACGGAACCACCGATTAGGTATTACCTCGTGGGAGGGACAGGACATTTATGTCTCCTCTATTGCGCGGACTGACGGACGCCTTGTCTGTTGAAAATGTCTTGGTTTTGTCATTATGAACGCTCCGCTAACTGCTTTCCATTTATCTGTCGACTGAAACGTGTGTCGTTAGATTCTCGACCGTAAAACTACCACCGAGTGTGGTTTTTAGTTTTTCCCCTGTATTTGAGAAACGTGGGCAATAAAATAGTACATGTTCAGAGTCTTCTATATACTCTGTACCCGTCGGACAGTAGGAACTAATGTCATTGTGGAATCTGAAAAGGTTGCTTCTAAAGCGCCCGTGTTCACTAAGTATTTGGGTAAGATAAAAGTCTAGGTCCCCATGTCGTCTGTGTATCCACGTGTGGATGTCCGGTATGAGTCGATGGGTCCAGCGCCCTTTGGGTGAGGAATTCTACCGCTCCAGCCACATTTTAGTGCTTTTGTTTCTCTCTCTGACCTTGCCGATACTGTTTTAGGCGCTGATAGCTGATATAATCCGCCAGTTCCAGACTCACAGAAGAGAACCAGTGTCGCAGATCATTTACGCACTCATTGCATTTGCTTCTTAGGTCGTTTTATTTTATTTTTTTTCCACTGCTACCACCACAGTTTAATATCTTTTGGTTGCTGCCTTCTTAGCAACCCGTCATACATGCGGTTCTATAACAGCGGGCCTAACACTGACCCTTGGGTTACTCCACTCGAGATGGAGTACCTCTTCGTTCGTATCATAAATCAGCCTTCTATTTTTAAAATAACTCGTTATAATGTTTATGAGGTATGCTGGGGCGCGAATTTTTTCCAGGGCTTTGATTATGTGTGCCCATTTTGCCGTGTTGAACGCATTCTTGACATCCAGGGCAATCAGCGCGCAGTACTTTTTCGTGCCTCTTTTCCAGCTTTTCCCACTTACTGCACATTTCGCAGTATCGACGACTTCTCGTAGTGCGTCAATAGTGGAGCTCTTTTTTATAAAGCCGTATTGTCTCTCTGATAATCCGCCGGCTTTCTGGATTACTAACTCCAAGCGGTTTCGTATAATACTTTCGTACACTTTACCCATTGTGTCGAGCATACACAAAGGTCGGTACGATGAAGGTTCTTAAGATGGTTTCTTTGGTTTTGAGAGCAGAACCAAACGCTGTACTTTCCACGAGTCGGGGAACACCTCTTCCTTTATACAAGCGTTGTACATTTTAGCAAACAGTTGAGGTTTCAGCTTATAGCTTCCTTCAAGGCTCTATTAGGTATGCAATCTAATCCAGGTGCTCTGTTTTTTATTTTGTTTACTATGGCCAGGAGCTCCTCTTCTGTGACTAATGGAGGTGACTCTACAGCTTCGTTTCGTCGCTTGGCATAGGAAATCTGATCGTGTTTCGGGAATAGTGTTTCCACGACTTTTTCCATAAAAGATGCATCCTTAGATTGTTGCTGCTTATTTTTAAATGTTTTCATACAAATTTTGTAAGCAGTTCCCCAAGGGTCAATGTTTGCTTTTTCACAGAGCTTCTCAAAACATAATTTTTTGCTACGGGTAATTGCAGACTTCAGGAGCTTCTTGTGGCTTTTAAATACTTCTCTAAGTCGATTTTCATTCGTTTCATTGTGGTTACGCTGTAGACGCCGTCTAGCTGGCAGAGTGGCAATTTCCTCATTCCACCAATATACCGGGCGCCGCTTGTTGTGATGAGTTGTTCTACGCATTGTCGCGTTGCATGCTGCGACCAGTTCCTTTCGCACAGTCGATACCAGATGGGCGGCGTTGTCATCTGGGGCTCTTGATGCACTCTAGACTAGCTCAAACAGGTCTTCATCGAACTCCTGTTGCTTCCAGCTTCACTTTCGGGAGGTGTATCTGCTAAGGGGTTCCGGCTCTGGGGTGCACGAAATTTGAACTATAATCGCCATATGATCACTACATATGTGTGTATATATTTGACACTTGATCTTAATAACGGGAAGGTGACTACAGACCATTAGCAGTATTATGACCACCACTCTCAATACAGTCCAGAACTAGGCATCACAATCGGGTCTGAAGTTGAACCCGGAGAAAACGGAAGTGCTTGCGTTTACAAAAAAGCACTAAATTCCTCTATTCCATCTCAAGGAGAGAATGTAAAAACATAGAGAAGGTACAGGTTCGACATTGAACATTTGTTAGAATTGAAGTACGGAATTCACCTCACAATCATAGAATTCAGGCTGTGAAATGTTAACATTTTTAACAGTTCTTTCACATACTCAACCAGAGAATATAAAACATCACATACCCAAGAATATGAAGAGACATAAATATATATGTTGCGGTAAGCGACAAGATATACTATACATATATTTAAAACATAAAAAACTAAAATTAAGAAAACATGAATTACAAAAATTGTAAAAAATTGAATTATATTAGTATTGTATACTTACCGTAATAATACATTTATAATACTAAAATATTACCTACCTTACTCACCTTAACTTAATCTGTTACAATATTTAACGAAAGTTAAAAATTATTATACTTACCCCTTTTTAATACATATGTATATTACCACTAGTTTAAGCCGTTGGTTTTAAGATTTAGGCTAAGCAATTAGATTAAGTGAAATAAAGAACTTTCTTCTTTGTGAACCGTTGAACCGAACGCACGCTTTTTCGTTAATGGAGTAATTTGCAAATCCTTTCGCGACAGGTAATTGGAGTGTTATTTGAAATTGCGCATCCTTAACTTTTTTCGTGTCTCAAAAACGCTTGAGACTTTTCATGGCGCCCGAGCAGGGACAAGTGCGTAAGTAAAAAATTAAAACTGAAATACACTTAAAAAGTGTAAAACAATTAATAGTGCATTAATAATTCGTTCGAACCAATTACCTGTGTTTAATTCCTTTCGGATCTCGGTTTTCGCCTTTCGGCTAAGTGAAAATAGTGAAAAAATACATAAAATAGATATAATCCTTATGCTATATAGTTAAACACATAAAAAAGGCTGAAAAAGCAAAAAATATACATATACAAAAAAAAGTTATACTTACGTTAAAGTGAAGGTGTTCCTTTAAAAGTGGAGTGATCCCTATATACGCGAAAAGAAAATTTAAATATGTATGTATGTACATACATATTTCATGTGTACATTCGAGTGAGTGAAGTGATATGTACAGCAGCAAATCGTTAAAAAATAAACAAAAAAGGAAATTACCTATAAAAATAAAATATACATACAAATTTATACCTATACATAACTACGTGACAAGAAGTGTGTGCTAAAAATTTCTACTTACCTGTTCTACCAAATTTCTAAAAAGAATAAAAAGAAGTAAAGGAGAAGAAATGTGCAGTTGGTTGCTGAAAAGAAAAACACATACAAAAAAAAAAACGCTAAAACCTGTAGTGCCGCAAAGTGTCTAAGTGTCCGTTGAGTCAAAAGTGCCGCTATAGAGGAACACATAACGTACGTAACGTTTCAACATTTCCATCCCCAGCACAAAGGGAAGTGAGCGCCGGAAAACAGCCAACGCACCAGGTAACGAGTGCGGA